>NC_135286.1:502500-752500 GCF_051311805.1 Agelaius phoeniceus
TCTGAGGTGGTTTTGCATAAATAAAGGGCAACAGTCAGTTTCTAAGTTCTCCACTCACGCACACGCACACGGGGGCTCGGATCCCACAGCTGTCATGACTGGCCAATTAAAAACAGTACATCACAAATAACTTGTGAAACCAAAGAGTTCATCAAAGGCGACACGGAGATGTCCAAGAGCCGCGACTCGTACAAGGTGAACTCCGAGTGGTTCTCGTCCACCTTGGCCAGGGCCAGCAGCGCGCGGGCGGCGCGGCGCATCATGTCCACGCTGGTGGCCTCGAAGGGCGGGCTCTGCATGTGCATCAGCCCCGCCTGGCTCTGCTGGAACTGCGTGGCGGCCAGGCTGTCCTCCAGGAAGCCCAGCAGGTTGCCAATGCTGCCCTTCTGCACCGCGATGGCTCTGGCGGCCAGGCTGTCCCCCTGGGCCAGGTTGGCCAGCAGCACCACGGCCATCTCCCGGCACACCGGGTTCTTTCTGTCACTGAGGAACCGCACCATGGTGCTGTACAGCTTCTCCAGGCGGCTGAACGGCGGCGTGGCCAGGATCAGATCCACGTTGTTGTCCTGGATGCTGAGTTTGCTGAGTGTTTCCAAAACCAGTCTCTGAGGGGAGAGGACAGCGTTGGGTCCCAGTGTCGGAAAGGGATCCTGGGCCTCTGCTGAGGGACACACTGCCCAGTGGAGGAGTCCATCCAGGATAGGCAAACAGATGCTTTCCGGGTAAGGGGAGAGGTCCAGCTGCCCAGAAATGTTGGCCAACGTGACCAGTGTGTTTTCACGCAGCATCTCCAAACAGTCCCACCACCACTCCACCTTGTTGCAGCTCACCCCTTGGTCCTGCTCCTCCTCCTTCTCGTAGGTCAGGGGGGCCTGTTTGCGTTCTGGATGCTTGTGGTGTAGGAGGATCAGTTTCCCTAGAATCAGCAGCAGCCCAGGGTGTTTGGACATTTCAAAGTCATTGCCTGGCACAAACGATAAACTCCTGATGATGTTGGAGACGCAGATGCAGCGCTTGGCCAGAGAGTCCTGCCAGTCCAGGAGGGTGCAGAGCGGCGTCTCATCCTTACTGTGGGGTTCATCCTCCAGGATTTTTATATTTCTGTGGCTCTGAGCTGGACTGATGACAAAGGGAAACTTGCTGCTCTCCTTGGCCGTTTCCGAAGCTTTGCCCTCTTCCTCCTCGCCTGCCAGGGAGCCCGGGCGTGCCGAGAGCATGTCGTCCATGGTGGCAGTTATCCTCTTCTCCGAGGAGCTGTCGGGCGCGGGAGCCTCCCCTTCCCTGGGGCTCGGGTTGCTCTCGGCTGCTGAACGTTTCCTCAAGGCAGAGGAGCAGGAAGCTCGTTTGTGAGGCAAGGGCAGCTCGGTCTTGCTCTCGAAGTGTGTCTGGATGTGCTCGGTGGTGTCCCCGCCGCCGATGCGCCAGTGCAGGAGCCCGCTGTCGAACTCCTGCACCCGGCCCAGCTTGTCCGAGTAATCCACCACAAAGGGGTCGTTCTTCTGCACCACCTTCACTGGAAGCTTGTCGAATTTACTCACTAGCTTCTCCTCGCTGCTCTCTAGAGGTACTTTGTCCTTGCTCGAAAACGCAGCCTCCTCCTCTTCCTCATCCTCCTCTTCCTCCTCACAGTTCAGGCTCCGTGGCTCGTCGTCCTCCTCCCCTTCTTCAGGGGAGGAAGCTGAAGATTTGCAGAACCTTTCTGGATCTAATAGTGTTCTTTGCCCTGGGTCTCCTACCTCATATTCCTTCAGGATGCCAAAGATCTCTATCAGGCAGCGCCGGAAATATTCCACCAAGAGTTCCAGCAAGCCTGGCAGCTACAGAGGGGGACAAAGACAGGAGGGGAGGAAGGAACAGCGATCAGAAAACAACTCTCAGGGAAGGCCCTTGCACATACACAGATCAATCAGGCCAGGGAGTGACCACGCTCCAGGTACAGAGGCTGCAGGAGCTGCTCATTGACACCTGGCTGACAGAAACCCCTGCAGCATCAGCACTTCAAAGACCTGTCCCAGAGAGCATCTGCACCCACCTGGCTGAGGTTGAAGGTCATTATGCTGTTGTCATCATAGAGCAGGATGTTTATGGTATCTAAGGCCCACGTACTTTCAGCCAGCAGCCCCGACTTCAGAGACATCATCACTCTCCAGGCTTCAGGAGTTCCTGTAACATAAACACATGACACTTCCAGCTCCTGGAGTTTCAAAACAAAAAGGAGACACTTGATACTGATTTGGACCTGTGAAGAGCACAGCCTGGTTAAGATGAGGTACAGGCTGTGTCTACCACCAACCTGCCTGCGGGCAATGCCAGAATAAGGACTTGGGACACAATTAACATGCAAAAATGCCTTTTTTTTTCAAAGCCAGCAGAACCCCTCTGTACCGAAGGGCCAAGGCAGCACCAATCCCTCAGAGGGCTCCAGCAGAAAGGCAGCAGTTTCCTCTTACCGATATCTTTTGCCGTCAGCCGCCTCCTCTGCTTCAGCACGGGTTGCGTGGCCTCCACGGAGCCGGGTGGGAAGGTGATGTCCCGTCGGATCATGGGGGGCTGCACGGCTGCTGGTGTGATGTGCGAGGCAGGCACGGGCGGCCCTGCCTTCTGCATCTTCATCCCCGAGTGCAGGAACGGGGATTTACTGGGAGAAGTGCGGTTCTCCAGAGGTCTGGGCAGAGGTGCTGGGCTGGATACCTGAGGAATGTGATTCTGCATGCTGGGGGGGGTCTGGTAGTTGGACTGGGGGGGCCTGGTCATGGGGGGCACGGGGGCGGAGGGGCCATAGGGAGGTTGCCTGTTCCCGTGGGAAGGCCATGGTCCCTCGTGGTTGACCCTCTGGTCTGAATGCAGGATTTCATCCGTTCGAGCGACCCCGTGGTAGGCGGGGCCCTGCGGCGCCGCGCCCGAGCTCTGCCGGTTGGGGTAACTGCCGTAGCCCAGCTCGTTCCTGCCCTGCCACAGGGCCCCTTGCTGGGGACCCTCCGGGGCCGGCTGGATGGGGCCCCCCATCATCTGGGGGGGGATGTTCTGCTGGGCGCCGGAGCCGGGGGCGGCCGAGACGCGGTCCCTGCCGAACTGGAAGGGGAACTGGCTCTGGCCGGGGCGGCGCTCGGCCGGGTACGTGCTGCCGTACTGGTTGTACAGGTCCTGCTGCGGCGAGGGCTGCGCCGGCGGCTGCTGGCTGGGCTGCTGCGGCTGCGCCGGGGGCAGCTGCTGCTGCGGCTGGCCCTGCCCCGAGCTGTAGGGAACGTTGTAGAGCTCGCCCTCGTGCCGCTTGGCGGGGAGGCCGTAGCTGCCGTCCATCGGCCGCTTGTAGTTCTGCAGGAACACAAAGGCACAGGCGAGGCCGGGTCAGTGGGAATTTGGGATTGTTTCTCTGGAAGGGTGCTAAGCATTGGAGGGGGCTGCGCAGGGAGGTGGTGGAATCGCCATCCCTGGAGCTCTCCAAGAAACGCCTGAATGTGGCTCTCAGTGCTCTGCCCTGCGTGATGTGGTGGTGATCGGTCACACGTTGGACTCAATGATCCCAGAGGTCTTTTCCAGCCTCACTGATTCCATGAACCAAAAAGCCAAACCTCTGGGCAGAGTCCCCAGAGCCAGAGGATCTGCCCCACGGCATGGCCTGGGAGAGGCTCTGTCTGGCCGTACCCGATGTGGAAGTTGGATCAGTTGTTCCATTTCACAAGCCACGGCCAATTCCTTGTGGCTGCCTGGGGAGGTTCCCTGTGGATTCCACAAGGATGCCTCGGGGGCAGGAGTCTGCCCACAGAAAGGACTTTCCTGCAGAAAAGGCTCAGCTCTACTCTGCATTCACCACAAACCAAACCAGACCAGACACTGGCACTTGCTTCCTTCCACATCCAGGAATTTTATCAGACCCTATTTCTCTCATTTCCCAGGTTTCTGCTCAAGTATCAGACAAAATGCATTAAAAACTGTTGTACTTCCTGCTTCTTCCTTTCCTGTGGATTTCAAAACACTTTGCTGAAAGGAGCAAGAAGGCTTCTCACCCCTAATTCTTTTAAGTGCAAATGGAGAAAACAGCCAACTGCTGCCCAAATTAAAATCCAGGCTCTCTCTTGCCTCCAAGGTCTGAGCTGTAGCTGCTGTGGAGGCTATTCAGACACTCCACGGTCATAACTGGCTTCAGATGGAGCTCTAGGGCTTCAAAGATGACAAGTTCCAGAGTAACTCGAACTCTTGGCTCCGAGCCCCGTGGCTCTGGTTGCAGAGCCAAACTGCAGAGCAGTTGGAATTATTCTTAGCACAGCTCAGTGAGTGCCCTCTCTATACTCTCCTAAACCATAGGACTTAAAATTATCAGGAAAACATTATGGGTCCTGGCATGGATACAAAGAGCAAGTCGTATGTGAGGATTATGGGAAGGGATCCACATTCATTCAAACTGTCCTGAAACAAACCTGATAGGTTTGGGAACAGCAAGGAGGAGGAGGAGGCAGCAGGGCCATGGAGTCTGAGGCCTCTGGCTGCAGCATGAGAAAGGGAAAGACCAAAAAAATCCCCTGGTTTGTGCAGAACAATCCACCTGAAACAGCTCTCCTGAATGATCCAGGACTGACTCCAAAGAAAGTCATCACTTGGACCAAAAGTGTTACAGAAAAGATGGGATTCAGAAAGTTCCAGAGGGACAGAGAAGCCCAATAAAGCTCCCTCATCTTCTGCTACCTGACCAGAGCATGCAAACCACACAACCTCCATTCTCAGAACACTGTTTTGTTAACACAGCACTGGGAATGTTAATTAAAACTTTTTACAATTGTTTTCAAATGGGAAAAAAGTCTCCTGTGTAAAATCAGGCTGGACAGGGCTTGGAGCTCCCTGGGAAGTTGTCCCTGCCCATGGCAGGGGGTGGCACTGGGTGGGCTTTAAGGTCCCTTCACCCAAGCCACTGTGTGATTCTGTGATGAGGTACCCAATTCTTCACATTCATAAAGCAAATGCACAGCCCAGAGAGTTTTCATTTTCCCCTCTTCACAAAGAGCACAGGGAGAACTCTCAGTTGAGCCAGCTGGGATCTCTGCATCACCCACCTGCTGCTGCTGCTGATACATGGTGGTTTGCTGGCTGGGGAAGGGGCTGCCCGAGGATGTGCCTTGAGTGGAGAATTGATTGCCATAGGAATCATGTCTGGAGAAGAGAGAGATGTGTCAGTGTCACTGTCACAGGCTGGCAGCCCTGGCTGGGGACAGCAGCCCCTGGCACAGACCTTTGCTGCTGCTGCTGCTGCTGGGGGTAGCGGCTGGGCGAGTACATGCCCGAGTCGGGCGCGGCGGGCAGGATGCTGGGCTGGGGGGTGCCACTGCCCAGGCTGCCCTCGGGCCCCAGCCCCGGCTCCGTCCTGTGGGGAGACACAGAGAGAGCCCCACGGGCACTCAGGGCCAGGCAAAGAGAGAGGGAAAACCACACGGGCACTCAGGGCCCAGGAAAACAGGGAGAGAAAACCCCACGGGCACTCAGGAGCCTGCGTGGCACAGGTGCTCAGCACAGCCACAGCAGAGGTGCCCGAGGTGCCCCGGGGAGGGCAGGGCAGGGTGGGCAGAGCAGGGTGGGCAGAGCAGGGTGGGCAGAGCAGGGTGGGCAGGGCGGGCAGGGCAGGGCAGAGCAGGGCGGGCAGGGCAGGGTGAGCAGGGCAGGGCAGGGCGGGCAGCACCCACCTGACTCTGTCGTAGGGGGCTCCGTAGGAGTAGTGCTGCCGCTGGCCCATGGCCATGTTGCCCATGCCGGGGCCGGCGGCGCGGTTGTAAGGGTCACCCATGCCACTGTTGGGGCCCTGCCCTGAGGACATGAAGGGGTCGCTTCCTGGAGCTGGAAGAGAAAAAGAACCACTGAACACACCCTTGGGAAAAGACACCTGAGGATCTGGGCAGGAAGGGCGAGCAGGGGGTGTCCTGCAGCGTTTCCAGCACCCAGGCAGGCAGCAGTGAGGGCTCCAGGAGAAGATGATCCCTCACCTTTCCTCATACTGCCGTAGGGGTCTTTATTTGGCTCGTAGGACATGCGACCCATCATGTCAGAGGTATTCATGCTGGGCTGGTACCCTGGATTTGGAGTCATGGAGTTCCGTTTCTGGAACGTCGGATCACTGCCGTCTGCAAAGGCATCCTGAAGGCCCACGGAGTTACTCCTGCTCCAAAAAAGCCCCACAAAGACCACGTTACAGAGGTCCATGACAGTCCTCAGGATACTCTTCCTCACATACTCTCTCCTGCTCAGGTGTTGCCATTCCCTCCAAGGGCCAGAGCTAAGAGGAACTGCCCTTCCACAATGCTGTCCTCAGACCCAGCCCCAAACTTAAAGAATATTCACACATGATGCTGCTGTCAGCCATGAGGGAAGGAGCCAAGCTGTGGAGTCCCACCAAAACAGGCACCCAAGGCCCCAACATCTGCAGCAATGACCCAGAGGTGACCGACCCCAGCAGTGGTGCCATACCTGATGCCTGGCAAAGGGGGCATCTGACTGTGAGGCGTCGAGGCTGGAGTAGGTGGCTTCAAGTCTCCTCCTTCTGCCATGGAGCTGCTGGTGGACTGAGGTGTCTGAGGGCCCTGCATGGAGCCTGAACCCGCTGCAAGAGGAGGAACATGGGGTGAGCAGCCTTGCACCCTATGGATGCAACCCTGAACCTCCCAGAGCCTCAAGAACAGAGAGTCCTTTGAGGAAGAGGCAGATTAAACATGGCCAAGGAAGCACGAGGAGCTCAACAGTTCAAGGACAGGCTGGGCCAGGCTCCCCAGAAGAACCCAAAGCTGAGAAGCTGTGTCTCTGCTCATCTTAACCCCGTTCCCTTTTCCACACCACGGGCCTGTGTGGTGCTTCCCACGTTATCCTGTCAGAGCTGATGCTCTGGAGGGCACCACGTGGCAGCAATGTGGGGCCTCTGCCAAGTGACAACCCCTGATGAGCCTGTCACCTTCACATCCCCACAGCCAGGAGAGCGGGGCTGAACCCTCAGGATCTCCCCAGCCATGGAAACCTCAGCTGAAGGAGGCTCCTCTGCCTGCTCTGCCCCTCCAGAGCAGTGAATTCACCAGTGAAGCACCACTCCCAAGGATTCCTGGAACAGGGAATGCCAGAGCTGCCAGATCTTTCATTGGAGCACAAAACCCGTCCAGCAGGTTCCCTGCAAGTCCCAGCTTTGTGCTCCACTGAGCCTTGACCAAACCCCCCTGTGCAATCCAGAAATCCAGCTGTGCTGCAGCTCCAGCAGCTCTCCCCTGGCCCGGGATCGCTGTGACAGCATCAGCTCAGGTTCAGCCGCTCCTCGCAGCTGGCAAGAGCTGAACTCTTAATTAATGTTTCCATTAGTTCCGTCCCCAGCACCCGATATCCCTCAGCTTCAGCCCTGCCGGCTGATGAGTCATTTCAGCTATTCATTAAAATCCTCCGAGGTCACGTCCAGGCCATGTTTGTTTACACCCCACCTTCCTGGCACCCTGTCCTGCGCTCTGCGACTCCCTCGGCCGGGAGGGCTGCAGGAGGAAGGGCAGCAGGAGCTCCTGGGGAGTTTCACTCACAGCCCCTCCCTGGCAGCCCAGCCCCGCTGCTTCCCCAGGAGCTGGCTCTGGAGGAGGCCCTGAGACATTCCCTGAAACATTCCCCAAGACATTCCCTGAGACATTCCCTGAGACATTCCCTGAGACATTCCCCGAGACATTCCCCAGACATTCCCTGCCTGCTGCCATTTGGTGTTTGTCCCCAGCTCCCGCTGTCCCTCCCACTCACACAAACTCACACGGAGCTGGAGCAGGGCCAGCTCCACGCTCTGGGAATTCCAGCCCAAGGTGCCTCCCCGGGGACTCTGCCAGAGGAACCTGCGGGGCTTCCAGGAAACTCTCAGTGCCCATGAGGGAGTTCCCAGTTCCCTCTGGCCACCATCTCTGGGCCACTCCTGGGTGCTGAGGGTGTGATGGACACTGCATGCACGAGCTCTGGCACCAGGAGCTCCACCTCTGCAGCCTCAGGAAGGGTTAATGGAGAGCAGCACAGTGCAACCCTCACCATGCCCAAAGTCCTGCAGGAGTTAATTTGGCAGAACAGGCTGAAATGAAGAGCGAGCCAATGCCAACAGGTTGTGAGGTCTGCAAAGAGAGCAAACCACATCTGTGGGACAGCAGAGCCCTTCAGCCAAATGATGAAATGGCTTCAAAACGTCCCTCTGTTGTCCACAGGTTCCCAAACAGGGAATTTATTCTCATGCAGGCGATTCCCTGGGGGACAGGACTGCGTGGGGCCCTGGAAGAGCAGCATCCACACTGCCCTAGGGCTCCTCAGCCTGGAGCTGGGCTGACAGAGCAATTTCTGTCGTGCCCCACACCCCCAGGCCCTGGGAGGAAGAAAAGGAAAGTGAAAGAGGAGCAGGGACAGCTGAGTGATTCAGCATAAAGCATCAGAGCCACCAGCCAGGCTGCAGTGCTGCCCCTGCACGTTCCCAGTGTGGGAGTCTGAAGCAAGGCACCCTGAGAAGGGTTTGAGCTGGAAATGCAGCAGGGTCCTCTCAGAGCAGGACCCAAGGGTGCAGAGTTTGGAGCTCAGAGCCCTGCAAATTCCTTCTGCTGAAGCAGGAGCTCAGCCCAGAAGGCAGAGCCAGGCCCTTCCCAAACACCACGTGAGCTAAAACAAAACAAAATCTGGTGCAGCACCTAATCCACTCTGACACACACCTAGAGCTGCAACAAGTCTAAAGTGGCTTCCTAAAAGTCTCAGCTCTCTCCAAATAAACTCCAAATGCTCTCAACATCTTTGTTCCACTGCCTCCAGGGGCAAGAGAGAGGTTTTGGAAATCAAGTGGGAACGGATTTGTGGTCTAGTTCGGGCAGAACTCAGACCCACTTTGGACAGAGGTTCAGTCTGATGGCACAGAAGTTACTTTATCTTGCAGAACACAGCAAGGCTGAAGCTCCACTGGGGCAGGTTTCCTGACCAGTGACAGGACAGGATTTAGTTCTTTACAAAAACCCCGCTGTAGCTGGAAGGAGAAATGTGGTGCCCAGCAGAGCACTGGGACAAGGCCACAGTCCCTGAAGGGTCCAGCAGGGCTGGGACACAACTGCACTGCAGGCAAAAGAGGTTCATTATTCTGCTCCTCGGGAGCCAGACGAAGATGGTGCCAGGTTTCAGAACCAAAAAGGCATTTTTTTGCAAACATTATAGGAACTTCAAAGCAGACCAAGTTTTTATTTCACCTACATGAGCAGGCTCCTGACCAGAAAAAGCATCTGAAGTTTTTTAGTTATAAGACAAACTGGAAAACTCAAGCTTAAAGAAGAGCTGGCAAATTCAGCAGCAATTCAAGCAATGAACTCAATGCAAATGAGACAGAAAGGATCAGACTTTCCAAAGACTAAAGAGCACAACGTGCATGGCTGGCCTGCTTTTCCTTTTTGTTTAACAAATCTGAATTGAGCATTATGCTTAAATATTCAGAAACAGGAGCACCCCCTAAAATCCTAAACAACAGCAAAGGTGCATTTTAAAGATTCCTAAAGCACCCAGCTTGCTGTAGGCCCCCAGTGCTCTGTGCACAGAGCCTCAGAATGCCCTCCCTGGCTCCTGCTGAGGACTGAGAGCAGGAATTCCTGAGGAGGGTGAGTGCACACCCACATGCAGCCTCTCCTCCCTGAAGGAATCACTGGCACAGTCCAAAGCAGCTCAGCTTTTGCACTGGGTTCCCAAATAGCAGCAGTAACAAGGGCTGCTGTTGGAGCCACCCTGCAGGGAAACTCCAGAGCCCTCTCTCCACCAGAGAGATGCAGCAGCAAGCACAGAGGTGTGTGTGTGTATTTTTAGGTTTTCCTTTTTCTCAAGCTTAATCCAGAGCTTGGACACACAAAACTGAACTATCCCAAGAGGCTCAACTCACTCCCAGTCTCATCCACTCCCATTTTACCAAAGCATTTTCATCCTGCACGGCCAGAGAACAGGGTGGGGGGGGTTGGCAGTTTGGACCAGCCCAGCACCGTGCCAGAGACCCTCCTGCTCACACAGGCACTGCCAAACCAGGGCCTGGCCTCACCTGGAGAGGGGGGCTGGATCTTGGTCTGGGATTTCTTGGAGTCAGCAGCCGCGAAGATGTCGGGAGGGGGGTCCTCGCCGCGCTCGATCTTGCACTCGAAGGCGTACAGGCACTGGATGTACTGCTTCTTCAGAGAGCTGGCTGCGCTGCTCGACGTGCCCACGTTCAGGTTGGTGGCCAGCTCACGCCACTTCTTGTTCTTGTTGACCTGCACGACCAAACAGGAGGCTCTAAACCTCAGCTGTAGCTCCTCCAAGAGGAGAAATCAACCCTTCCCAGCTCACACAAAGGACGCGCTGAGGGCCAAGCAGAGCAACCCCAAAACCGCTGAACTCCCTTCTTCACCTACAGAAAACTTTTCAGATTTCCAGGGACAGATTGCAAATCGAATTAGGGAAGAGGTCAGCTGACAGCCAGATGCAAAGACAAAGACAGTGTCACACTCTTTGCACTGGGCAAGCAGGGAAAAAGGGTTTGGATTGGATCTGGCCACAGAGCGTTCTCACCCAGACAAAGGGAGAGCAGACATCTGGCTCACTTAAAGGGTGCTGGGTTTTATTTACAGAAATAAACCAGATAAAATGTTAAGGCTAAATGGGAATTCATGGCTCACATCTGGCCCCAAAGCTGATCTTTGTGCTGGGGTCACTGACCTGAGTCAATCCCCCGATCTCCTTGACAGAGATGTAGAGCCTGTACAGGTCCAGGGGCTTCCTGCCCACGGCTGGCAGGTTGGTCATGCCCATGGCCTTCTCCTCAGTGAAGGCCAGGTAACGATCCACCCACAGCTTCCTCTCGGGCTCCCCTCCCAGCTCGTACAGCTTGGTGATCTTCTCGTTGGTCGTGGTAGAGGAACTGGACTTCTAGGAGAAGGAAAGAGAGATCAGGACTGAGCAGCACAACAGCAGCTCCTCCATGTCCCAGGTGGCATCTGGCCCTGTCTCCTGTGTCCTTCACCACCTGGAGTGGAGGCAGAGATGGCTTTGGCACTCCAGATCCTTACTTAAAAAGGAGCTCCTGAACTAGAGGTGTTCCTCAAACCTGATGATGTTCCAGGTGAACCCTAGACCCAGAACTGAGCGTGTTCATGGCACATGAGATTCCTTCACAGCACAGACCAGGACAGAGCAGCCCTGATTTGTGGCCAAGAGCATTCAACTCCTCCTTTGCCATAAATAAGAGAGGCAGATGCCAGAACACAGGAGACGTGAGAGATCTCCTGGATCTTCTTGCTGCTGGCATGGGGATCAAACCTGCTGAGCATTTTGTTTTCCTTCAGGTAGCAAAGCAGGAGATCAGGGGCTCACAAACTGCTTTTTTGGTGGTTCTTTTGAAACTGGTAGCAGCAATGCAAAGAAAAACACTCCCTGAAGAACTTGTTTGCCTCCCTCTTCTGGCTTTGATACAGGATTAGTGAGAGGTCTGTTTGTGAAACAACTGCAACACTTCAGTTACCACGTCCCAGCTGAGAGCTGACTCGCTCCAGGCCCACTCCACCAACAAACTCAGGTTTGTTTACGCTGCTTTTGGCAGTTTCACTGTGGCAGGTAATAATTCCTAATACTGAATTTGTTTTCCAGGTGAAATCCACGCCTCCCATAGGACTGGGAAGCGCTCCCCTCCATTTCTCACACTGTTCAATCCAACACAACACATGGCTTTATTTCCCTGGATGCTGAGGAGGATGGGAGTCAATAAAAACAAAACCCAGAACGTTTTACCTTTGACTTGGATTCTGCTTTGGGCGTCCCATCTGCCTTGTTGTTCATCTTAGTTGCAGGTGTTAATTTGACATCCCCGAGTCCCATCATTTCAGGGCTTGCTGCCATCCCTGGGAAGTTAAAGGCATCTTTATCACTGATTCTCCTTCCATGCAATGACATCAGTGAAGTCCTAAAGCTCTGGCTTACCTGCAGAGTTGTTGGCCATGTTGCCCCCCATGGGGTAAGGGGGGCCCTGGGGGTTTATCATGCCAGCCATGCTGTTAATTCCCTGCCCATAAGGAGGCCCAGTGCCCATCATTCCCCCCTGGTTCATGTTGGGATAACCAGGAGGCCTGGAGGAGGAAGAAACACACAATTACTCCACTTAGGCACCTTCTGAGGAAGCATCTTTGCTGAAAGAAACTTAAAAAGGACATGGAGAAGTGACTTGCCCCAAGCCATTTTTCCAAGAGAAGAACAAAGATCAGGTGCTCTTGTAAAGTTCAGTGCCCAGAGCTCAAGTCACATTCTCAAGAGAAAAGGGGATGCAAACCCTTTGGAAAGTGGGACTTGAGCTCTGAACACTTTCACCCTTCATCTTGTTCTCCTAGATGCACAAACTGAGCCTCATTTCAGTTGTGAAATTGCCTTTAACCTACAGACTCTGCAGCCCTGGGCAGTGCAGTGAGAATACAGGATTTAGAATGGTGGAATGTCCTGGGCTGGAAGCATTCTTTTCTATGTATCACAAACCTCCCACACAACTGTGGCTCAAACTCCTTCCTCAAAGGGACACGCTCGGGTGCCTTTACTGGGGTTTGGGAACTTGAGCCTTGGCAGCCACAGGTAAAAGCAGGAGGCTGCAGGAGCAGCCCTCAGGTGAGGATAAAGAGCAGTGTCCAGTCAGACAACAAATAATTCACCAGTTCTGGGGGAACCCAATTTAAGAGCACGTTCATAGCTCCCCTGGCATTCTGGTAGGCCACACACACCTACTCTGAAATGGGAAATAAAGGAGAAAACAACCACAGAAAACAGTGCAAAGTTCAGAGCTGAATTCCAGCTCCTTTCCCACAGCTGCTCATCAAGGCCCTAAAAGGAAGAAGTTCCTGACAGTGGACAAGCAATGCCTTGGATCACACACACAGCTCAGTGGCTGCTGGGTTTAGGGGCTGCAGCACAGGGGCAGCATCTCCAAGTCACCCAGGGAACAGAGAACACCAGAAAGCAAAATGCAAAAACAACTGAAGGGATCCCAGAGTTAAATAATTCTACCTGTGAACATTAAAAACTCCCTAAGTATGTCATAAATGATGTATAGAGTGCTGGAATGGTTTGGGTTGGACAGACCCTAAAGATCATCCCCTGTTTAACCCCCAGAATGGGGCAGGGACACCTTCACTATCCCAGGGTGCTCCAGGCTGTGTCCAACCTGGCCTTGGGCACTGCCAGGGATGGGGGAACCACAGCTGCTCTGGGCATTCCAACACACACACAGCTCCTGCAGGCTTTACTCTCTTCCTTTTTAACGCTTCACTTGGGAACCAAACCTCCACGGAGGGCAGACACCTCCATGGAGGGCAGAAACCTCCACGGAGGGCAGAAACCTCCACGGAGGGCAGAAACCTCCAGAGGACAGAAACCTCCAGAAACCTGTGTGAGTGCTCCCCCAGAGCCCCCGGCCCTGTGCAGCGAGGTGTGGCAGGCTCTGTGCCCCCCTACCTGTTCTGGATGGAGTTGGCAGCGGCGTGCATGGCGGCGGCGGCCGCCTCCTGCGCCTTGCGGTTCATGCCGGCGGGCGGGGGGCACATCCCGCTGCCCACCTGGGGGGGCATGCTGGCCATGTTGGGCCCGTAGGGCCGGCTGCCCATGGCCCCGTGGCCCATCCTGCCCGGGGGCAGCCCGCTGTACGGGGGCACCCCGCTCTGGCCGTGCATCTGGCCGCCCGCCCCCATGGGGTTCATGCTGCCCCCCATGCCCGGGCTGGGGTAGTTGGCGTTGGACATGGCGTTGTAGTTTGGCTGCCTGGGGTACCCTCCTGGGGAAAGAGCACAGGGGAACACAGCATCACTCACCCCGTTCCGTTCATGAATCACCACAGAAACCCTCTATCGGCAAATATTTAAAGATCACTAACAGAGATGAGGGGGAGTGTTCACACCTCAACACAAAGTCAAAGTACTTGGATATAAGCCACGTAAAATGTGTTTTGACACAGCCAAGTAACAACATCGATTCAGAAGCTGCCTGAAACTCTCCCAAACCTCAACCCAACACAGAGAGCTAAATGGCCCAGGACAGGATGGAAAATCCCACATTAACCCTTCCCAAAACAGGCATCATCTTCCTCTCCAAAGAGAGCCATCCCTTTGTCACAATTACATGGGAGGCACAACCTGCTTATTCCTAAATAAGGAGGAAGAATCCTACTTTTAGAAGTACAGCTATCCCTAAAAGCAACAGATCCCATCAATCTCAACAGGAGCAAAGCTCTGGTTGGTATCACCCACAGATTAAGAGGGGACAAATCAAAACATTTATCATGGAATCATGGAGTGCTTTGGAAGGGACCTTGAAGACCATCCCTTGGCCAGGGCCATCTTCCACTATTCCAGATTGCTCCAACCTGGCCTTGAATACTTCCAGGACTGGGGCAGCCACAGCTCCTCTGGGCAGCCTGGGGCCCCAACAAGACACGAGGACAGAGAGAGGCCTTGGCTGGCCCCGTTCCCACCTTGAGGTCCGTACTGGCCGCCCTGGGGTCCGTAGCTCCCCATGGAGTTCTGCTGGTAGGGCCCCATGCCGGCGTGCATCTGTGCTCCCGAGGACTGCCGGGGGGATAAGGCTGAGCCGGGCTGGGGGGAGCTGTACTGGGGCATCTGGGGGTTCCTCTGCATGTACCCTGCACACCAGGAGGGAAAGAAGCGTTAGTGAAAGCATCCCGAGCTGCCAGTGCACACTCGTGTGCCAGGCAACGGCCCCCAGCACCAACAGAATCCTTCCAGCAGCAGCCTGGACACATTTTAGTGGCTGCATTAAGGAGCTGGTGTTATCTGAGCAGATAACAGATCCAATTTCCTGTTTTAGTCTGAAAAAAAAAAAAACCCTTAGTGTCACAGCAGAAGCCAGTACAGCTCTGCAAATCCTTGGGGCTTCTTGTTCTTGGTTTTTGTTCACTTGTTTGTTTTCTCAGGGTGACAACTCTATACCTTCAGCCAGGAGAGCTGAAATTTTACTTGCATTTTTCCCCCAAAAATTTTACTCTCTCAAAGGGCAAAGGCACACAATATTGTTGTGAGCACCCCTTGTTTTGAAGCTTAAAGCATATTAAGAAGCCAGAGAAAACATCTTAGAAGCCAAAGCACCAGTTTGGATGGAACATTCAGAGGCCAAACAGCCACCAAGGGCTGAATTTACTGCAAGGTGCCTCAACATCTCAGCCTGTAGTGCTGGGGCAGCTTTCCAGTGCTCAGGCCCCCAGAACCCAGGTCCCCAGGGCAGGAACTGGAGCAGCAGGGTGTGACCCACCTCGGTCCTGCGCGATGCTCGACTGGTTCATGGAGGGGTGCAGGATCGTGTCCGACTGGCCACTGGGAGGGCGGGGAGGCATCTGATTGCCTGGGCCACAGAAAGGACACACGCCATCAGCACAGACCTCCACTGAGCCAGCAGGCAGCAGAGTCACACCCCAGAACCCCAAACAAGCCCAGGACAAGGGGAGAACAGCAGCAAGTGGTCACTCAGGCTGGTGCAAGGGCGCTGCTGGCTCTCCAGCACCCCAGCCACCCCCAGAAACCTCCCCCACACACCAAGGAGCTCAGAGGAGCTCAGTAAGCACACAGGGCAGCTCTGGGCAGCTCCTCCCCACTGGGCAGCACAGTTCAGCCCCAGCAGAGCCGGGCTGAGAGGTTACCTGGGACTGCAGCAGGGGACAGGGGACCAGAGCGGGACTGAGCAACGCTGGCTGGAGATCCAACTGGGGAGGGAGAGGGTCCTCTGATGCCTGGCAGGTGAGGAGAGGTATGTGGCGAGAAAGGAGACTGAGCTGGGTTACTCTGCTCTCCTTGGCTGCTGGAAATCCCTGATGTGCTTACTCCAGGGCTCAGGGCTCCTTCGGTCCCCATGGGCAGGTCATCTATGGAACCAGACAGGTCCTGCAGGGCACAGAAACACATCAGAAACCACAGAGCCACGGGGCTGCTCTCTCACACACTGCTCAGGAGGAGCCCTTGTCCCTGGGCATGCTGCACACAGGAGTCAGTGAACTCTGTTTACTGCTGGTACCAAAGGCTGCTGCAGACTGAGGCAGCTGCCAGACGTGTCTTATCCTGCTGCCAGTCTGAACCCAGGAGCTCCTGAGCTGCTTTGCTGCCGGCCCAAACAACTGGCTAATTCTCCTTTTAATTCAGTTTAGAGGTGGGAAGTTAAAGAATGCATCAACAGCACACGTAAAACTGCAAACACAGGAGACAGTCCATGTGATCATGGCTTGGAAGGGAAACGTGGCTCAGCCTCTGAAAGACAGAAAACTCCTGCCTCACCATAATTAATTCATAAACCTCCTATGAGCTGGGAAACTACTCACTTGAGATGGATAAAAACAAACTAAACAGAGATTTAAAAGAAAACCATAAAATACTCTTCAGGGTTCCCACTTCCCTTTCTTCAAAGACAGCAAAAATTAGCAGTTACTGCATCAACCTGTAAAGTTCAGCTTTTCTCGAAGGCAAGGCTAGAAAACACCCTTCCTCCTGCATGTATTCACCTTGGAGAAGAAAAGCACAAAAAGCCTAAGAGAGCTGAAACCTCCAATTGCCACAGCATCAAGAACCAGCTGGCAAGTGTGGAATGGGGCTAATTCCAAGGAGCTGATGTGCAGATCAGATCCAGCATGCCCAATTGTGCTGGCTGGCTGCTAACAAGGTGCATCAGCTGCTCAGGCTTGGCCTGCACTCAATGAGTCAGGAGCAGCCCCAGCCAGAGGAAGTGGCAGCCTATTTGAACAGAAAGCTGGGAAGTTGTAACTATTCCAGGGATTAGATAAAATCTCTGCCAGAGGTTCAAAGGATCACGGCAGGTGAAGAAGTGGAGGCCAAAGCTTACCAGGACTTCACTTACCCTTCCTAAGTCTTCCAGAGCAATCAGCTCTGGATCAGAAGGGTTCTGGGTGAGCCCTGAGGGAATCCCAGGTCATTTTCCCTGCACAGAACTCAGCGGAACAGCACAAGCAGAGCCAACCTCATTTAAACCCCACGGAGAAAGGCTGAGGCAGCTGATAAATCACCTGGACAGCCTGGTTCCACTCACACTGACAGCACAGCTCCTGCTCCAGCAGCAGTGCAGGGAATGTTTTCCCAGCCCTGGCAGTGCACGTGGGCCTGGAACAGACACTGCAACTCATCAGCCTTGGGGAGCAGGAACCCCCACACCCAGCCCTGCCTGCCAGGGGATGTGCAAAGGCTCTGACAGCACAGCCAGGACGTGGAGCTCAGGGAGAAGTGGAATAAAAGCCAACACGGTGACACCCAAGCACCTCATCACCCCCGTGGGACTGGGACATCCAGAGGGCAGAGCTGGGCCTCAGCACCACCTTCAGCTGCTCCAGCACAGCAATTTCCTCTGTTTTAATGGAATTTGAACAAAATGCTTCAAACAAATGCTGGTCAGTGTTACTCTGGAGCTGCAGATCCCAGACACTTGGTGGGATGATTTAGTGCAGAGCGTGTCCTCCCTCCCCTTCCATTACTGCTCCTGTTGGAGAGCTCATTTCCTGCACCACAGTCTCTGAGGTGTATTTGCTTACTGCTCAAGTATTATCTTCCTGAGGGGAAAAAAAAAAGCTTTGTTTTATTTCAGTGAAAGCCAAAAAACTGCAGAAAAAGCCTAAAAATAGTGTCTGAGATCTCTTGCAATTTTCACTACTTTCCTATTGTAACATCAAAAGCATTGCTCCTTTATGCAGCTATTTGGGTGTTTTTCCCTGGACAACTTTGACAAAACCCACATTCCTACTGCAGAAACCATCTGAAGTGGGAGTAAAGAGACATTATTTCCAACATTTTGCATTAAAAAGCATCAACCAACACAAACAATCAAGAGCAACACACTCGTCTCGCTGAGATTTACTGCACCCAACTGCAGCCACTGATACAAGACACACAAAGAGATTCCCCCAGAGCCCATGAAGGGATCAGAATGTCCAGAAACCAGTTCAGTCCAGCCTACAACTGGATGGAAATAGTGGCATGTCCCTTCAATACATGAAGGTAGTTTTAGTTTGAATCACCAAATATCTGCAAGACATAAAATGAAGGAACGTTAAAAACGGTTTGAAAATTAACTGCTAAGAAGCAGATAACAATCTGCAGAGCTCATGCCTTCCACCTTGCCTGTGCATCAATGCTTTGGTACTCAAGGCATTTAAAAACACCCCGTTTTAATGAAGCAGGTGGGTCCTGTGGGCTGTGCCCCATTGCTGACACACCAGGAGGGACCCCCAGAGCTCCAGCTGTGCATCAGGCTCCCAGATTATCAGTTTAAATGAGTTGGAAGTGAATTACACATCCCCCTTTCCCAGCTGTTGGGACATGAGTTGAAACAGGACCGTGAAAACCGAGTAACTCCTGAAGTGACTTTCACCTCCAAAGATATGTAAGTTTTATGAATTCCAACAATAAAGTAATTTCCCAGCAAAGAAGGGTTCTGCCAGCACAGCAGCATTTTCTGAGTGTGTTATTCAGCAGGGCTGAGCTGCTCAGAAGGGAAACTCCTGCAAGGGGAAGGAGAAAACATGGACTGGAACGTCTGAGCCCCAGCAGCTCATCAGGGGGGAGCTGGTTTCCTCCCATCAAATTCTCTCTCAGGATGTCAAGCACCAGGACACCAGGGGTTAATTAAACCTAAAAGACACCTCCAGCTCTGCCACCCCCAAAGCAGGGGAAAAGGAAATCCCTGCATCTCCCTGCAGCCTGTTAGCAGAGAACCTTTAAAAACAATGAAACCTGATGGAAATAATGGAGCCCTGCTGCCGTCAGGGGGTTCTGGACGAAGCCCAAGAGCAGAGGGCCTGGGAGGTTTTATTTGCCTCCCACCGAGCACCAGGAGCAGCCCTGGGAAGGCAGAGCAGCAGGAGAAGGGCTCTCCCCTCTCCCACAGCACAGCCAGGGAGCCCAGACAGGAGGTGAGGCTCGGCAGCAGCAGCTCTGCCAACTCAAGGAAACGTCAGGGTCTGGAGAATTTCCTCACGTGTTTCCAATGTGTTTTTTATGCATTTTATTGCTCATCTGCCATGCAGATCAAAAACGCTGGAGGGATTCCAACTATTTCACACAGAATCTCACACTCCAGGCTGGCTGCAGCCCCAAAGCCTGAGTTTCTTCACTTGAAATACTGCCCAGTGTTATTTTGGGATGTGACCTGATAGCGGAAGCCCATGGGGACCCGGGGAGGGAGCGGTTCCAGCTGTGAGAGAGAGGATGCCCGAGCCGGGCCGGTGCCAGCGCGGGGCTGTCAGCGCTGCTGGTGAGCAGGAACCAGCACAGAAACCCTGCCTGCAGCCCACGGCAGGGACCAGCACAGCAAACCCTGCCTGCAGCCCACGGCAGGGACCAGCACAGCAAACCCTGCCTGCAGCCCACGGCAGGAACCAGCACAGCAAACCCTGCCTGCAGCCCCACACGGCCTGCAGCCCACGGCAGGGACCAGCACAGAAACCCTGCCTGCAGCCCATGGCAGGAACCAGCACAGAAACCCTGCCTGCAGCCCATGGCAGGAACCAGCACAGAAACCCTGCCTGCAGCCAGGCACGGCCTGCAGCCCACGGCAGGGACCAGCACAGCAAACCCTGCCTGCAGCCCATGGCAGGGACCAGCACGGCAAACCCTGCCTGCAGCCCATGGCAGGAACCAGCACAGCAAACCCTGCCTGCAGCCCATGGCAGGGACCAGCACAGCAAACCCTGCCTGCAGCCCATGGCAGGGACCAGGACAGCAAACCCTCCTGCAGCCCATGGCAGGGACCAGCACAGCAAACCCTGCACAGAAACCCCTGCGAGTCCCGGCGTGGCAGCACAAGGGGCCGAGGGTTTGTGCTGGAAACAGCCGGGACTCTTTTATCTGGCAGCAGGAACCAGCACCCCTCTATCTGATACAGCTCGTTTGTTAAACAAACAAAGAGATGAAACAGCCAGAAATGCTTAAGATCAAGGTAACCAAGTCCCAGAGGAGCAGAGAGACTCGAGGCTCTGCTCCGGCCCATCCCACTGATCTGGAAGAGCAGGAAGACTGACCAGAAAGCAAAAGGAATTCCTGAGCAGGGACTGCAGCCTCCCCTGCCCATCCCAGCCTCGGCCCTTCCACGTGGGAAGTGTGGGGGAACAGGGAATGATCTCACACACGATCAGATCACCAGACAGCACCCAAGGAAATTATGGTCTGAGATGGGCATGTGCTGCAGTTCATAAATTCTGTAAGGCCAGTTGTTTCCATAAGATGCTCACAAGCAAGACCAGAGAACAATGGCTAAATTTATTCCCCAGTTCTTTCTGAAAGGGAAAAAGCCTCTTCCTTCCTTCTGATTGAAATACTCACTTTCTATTACAAGCTCTTTTTCTGTGCAGTTGCTTTTCCACTTACTCAAGAACTACCAACATTTAAAAATCACAAGCCTGTCCTTTCCTTCCCCTTTATTTCCACACCCAAAATACCTCAATCCTCTCTATCACAACAATCACACAGCTGACTGGCAGGATCTCCCTGCTATTTTGGGGACATGGATAGACTCGTTCCTCCTTTGGCAGCACAGACAAATCCTGCCTCTCATGCTCCACAGAACACTTTCTCCTGGAGACTTCCCCATGCTCCGCTCACAGCACCCCCACAAAGGAACCTGAGGTTTTCCCACATGTGACAGGAGGCTCTGGAGAGGCCCTGCAGCCCCAGTGCTTTCCTGCTGTGCCTCTTCCAGGTGGGCCCCCCAGCAGAAACCAGGAGCTGGAGCTTGGGAACAAGTTCAGCTCCACTGGAGACCCAGCTGATGCTTTTTATCCAGAGAGATCTCTCATCTAGTGTATCCAGAGCTGACAAATCAAAAGTCAGAACAGAGATTTTCCAAGTCTTGTCCTATCCCATGCCCACACAGCTTGTGCCAGGGATGGCCAGCATTCCCCTCACTCTGCTCTTCTACCACCAGTCACTGTGGAGAGGAACACAAGTCCATCTTCCCAGCACCAAAAGCACCCTTCAGGACCCTTCCTGGTGTGGGCATGGGCTGGACATGACACAAAGGGGATGTCCTCCTTCAAAATGGGACAAGACCAGCAGTCAGAAGGAACAAAGGGATTTATTTGCAATGAAATCACTGGGATTGGCCCCTTGGATATGGCCCTGGAAGCTCCACCTCTGATCTGAGCAGGGATGACATGAGAGCAACAAGAATTGAGTTCAGCAAAAGAAAAAAACATCAAGTTTGGTACCAAACTGAGTGTGCCACAAGGACCTGGGAGTCCTCACGTGCCACTCACTCCTCCCCACAGTCCTCAGAGAGAGGAAGGAAGTGCTAGACTTTACTACTTCAAGGGGAAAACACCTGCCCACTAAAACAAACAGCAGCAAGGCTTCAGCAAGGCTCTGCTACAGAATCCATATTCCCTTCCCTTCCAAGGAGCTCCAGCTCCTCTCAGGCAGCAGCACTGGCAATTACAAACCTAAGATGGGGACTGGAACATGCCAGAGAGATTCGTGCAGTTTCCTTGCTCAAAAAAGAAGCTGAAAAGCTCATTCTTCCAGGCTGGCTTCAGACAAACTGGGAGAAGCTGCTGGCTCGAGCTGCACTGCAGGGAAGGGAGGCTGGCAGGAGGAGGGGCTCGGTGCCACACGAGAAATTTTACTCTGATTGCAAAAATAAGCTGCTGCTCTAATCCAGCTCCGTAGATGTAGGTGAGGGTGGTGGGCTGGCAGGGAGCAGGCTGGGGATGGAGCAGGCAGGAGGACAGGGGAAGGAAGGGCTGCTGGCCGTGCCACATTCCTGCGCCGGAGCCTTGCGGAACAGCTACCGCAGCAGCCATTGATTTTTCAGAGGTCGATACTCCACTCCCACAGATCTCCTCGGCAGGAGCTTTAATCACATCTCCTGCTCCTTCCCCGTGCCACCCCTCCTTCTCTTTCCCCTCCAAATAAAATAAAATAAAATAAAATAAATTAAAAAAAAAAAAAAAGGGAGGGCAAGGGGGTTTTCCTCCCCCTCCGAGCATGGAGCAGACGAGCAAATCTCATCTTCTCCGTCTTTGGAGAGCAGAGATTCAGAGCTGTGGTTGCAGCACAAAGTGGAGAAGGAGCACCATGATTCATCCACAGAACAAGATGTCGCTGGAGGGAGAAGGCGCCGTGTGGAAGGGCAGCATTCCCACCCAGGAAGTGCTGGGCTCTTCCACAGGACCCTGGGAGATGCAACAGCAAAACCCCACAGAGGAGCTCCCACTTAACCCTTTGGAGGCTGCTCAGCTGATAAAAAGGACTCCCAGCTTTACACAAAGGTTGGTACAACATCAAACATCCAAAGCAGCACGAAAATGCTGAATTTTCCCGGCCAGGGTGGCGTCACTTCAGCTGTCCCAGAAGCTGTCCTGTCCATCCAGCACAAAAGGGTGACACCTCCAGCTCCCACAGCAACCCTGACCCAAAACAAGCTGCAGGAAAGAGGCAGGAGGATCTGGGCACAGGGAGAAGCAACATGGCAGCAGCACCAGGGGATGCTGTCCCTGATTCCTGGCAGGTGTGGGCATGCAGGACTCTCCAAGCCATCGGTGGGAAGGGAGGTGCAGGAGGGAGATGAGTGCAGGCCTCAGCTGACAGACCTGCTTATTCACAGAGCTTTTGTTTTCCTTCCACAGCATTTTCCTCATCCAAGTCTGAAGATGAGCCCCAGCTCCTAGAAAACCCAGAATAATCAGGAGGAGGCAGGAAACTCCCCTTGCACTGCCAGGCACGAGGATATTCCCATTGCCCAGTTCCCAGAAAACCCAGGATCAGGAGGAGGCAGGAAGCTCCCCTTGCACTGCCAGACACGAGGATGTTCCCATTCCCCAGCTTCTCTGGAAGGCGCTTTCCAGGCTCATGTTCCACACACTGGGACTCCAAAGCATTTAGTCATGCCAGCATGTGACTGTGCCACCATGCCAACCTCCCCAGCCACGGCGGGCAAAGGGAGCAGCAAAGGCAAGAGGCTGAAATTATTACAAAATTTAAAAGGCCCCTGCTCAAGCAATACTTTGGACTTTAAGATAAATCAGCTTTTAGTATTCTCATCAGCCTCTGAAACAATTAACAGTGACAGAATCAATTTCTAAAAATGCAGGAGGAAGATTTTAGGACAGAACAAGATTTCTAAGGTCTCAGGCATCTGCAAGTGCGGTGAATCCAGTGGTTCTTCCCTGGAAGTTGTCCCTGCCTGTGGCAGGGGGTTGGAACAGGATGATCTTTAGGGTCCTTCCCAACCCAACCCAGTCTGTGATCCTGGACTGATTCTCAGAGACAGCTGGAGGCTGCAGCTCCTTCCCAAACTCCCTGGTACCTGTGGGAAGGGTTTGGCCCCTTGGCACTGGGGCATCCCCAGAGCAACCATTTCCATCCGGAGCTGTCTGCAGTGCCCCCCAGGCTGGGTGCTGCTCTGCATGGGATGGGGAGGCTGAGACAGTTTGGAGAGAATCAGGGAACTGCTCCTGGCTCCGAGCAGTGGGCAGGCACAGGAAGAGGCACCATATCCATGGAAACCTGGCCCAGGCCAGGCTGCCCTCAGGGTCAGGTGCCAGAACAGTCCATGCCTGGAGATGTCACTTCTTGTCGTTTCAGGAAATTAAACCTTGGTTTTTTCCTTTCCCTTAATAGATGCTTCTTCTTTCCAGATTCAAAACTGCAATAAAAACCAATCATACAACCCCTCCAGTTACCAGGGCTGACTGGGATCCTGGTGTGACCCATCCCAGCCCATGGGAGCATCCCAAGCCTTGGGCCCCTGCCATGTCCCCACACGTGGGCACCATGTGGGAAGTGTTTTCCCCGTGGTGTTTATGATCTCCAAGACAAGTCAATCCAGCGTGTCAGAAGCACAGCAAGAGGGGAACTGCAGCGAGAGCTCAGGTGTGGTGGTGTTTGAAGCACCCCAGGGTTGAACATCCTCCAGAGGAAGGTGCCACCAGCACAGCCCCTCCCTCCCAGCACGGTGGGCTCCCCCCTGGCAGGGCTCTTTGCATGGAAAGGGAAGAGGGTGAGCATCAAACGTCCAACATCAGACTCACAAAGGCTTCTGCACCTTTCAAAGGGTGTGCAGTGAGCCCAGGCAGCAGCAGAGAGGAAGTGAAAGCCTGACTTGCCTGGCCTGCAGCCCGAGCTGCTGGGAGAGAAGGGACTGACCCTGCCATGGGAGGGGGCTCAGGGCCCTGGCACACAGGGACGTGAGCAGCAGAGCACAGAGCACAGCAGGACCCCGGCCAGGGCTGCCCACCCTGCAGACCCTCCTGCCCAGCACTGAGCTCTCACCCCTGGCTGCCCTGGGGGCTCCCAGCCCTGCTGCCCATGTGAGGCCGGAGCAGGGTGAGCTGAGGGAAGGGCTGGGCTGTGGGGAATGCAGCGAGGCGCAGGCAGGAAGCTGAGCTGAGCTGCTCTGACCAGAATAGAAACAGGAAACGAGCCCGGCACCGAGCACAGCGCGCAGCACAGCTCCTGCAGCGCTCCCCTGGGATGGGGAGCAGCCCCAGGCTGGGCAGATCCCCTGGCACGGGGGGACCAGCTCCCCTCAGACCCCCAGGAAGGGGTGGCAGGACAGAGAACTGCCCCACGGACACACAGCAAAGCTGCCCTGGGGCAGGGCTGAGTGTGAAAGGTGTCACCGAGCAGCTGAAGGTCGGGGTGGCTCTGGAGATGCTCTGCACACTTAACAAAACATAAAAACTTGGGGGGAAAAGGCACAGCCTTCTCAAGGAACCGTGCAGAAATGCTGGGCACAGTCACACAACAAGAAAACCTTGGGCAGAGGAGCACTGAACAAGAAAAAATACATTTTTACCTTCCACTATCAGCACAGCTTGGGATAAAAGCCTGCAGATGGCAGAAACTGAAGGCAGGGAGGGATCTGCACTGCCAGAGCTTCAGGTGCTCCTGGGGAAGCCTGGGGTGCTGGTGCCTTTATCTGCATATCCACTGTGCTGCCCTGCTTTGAAATGCACACACTGCTAATCCCTCTCCTAAGGCAAGCAATAAGAGGAGCTCAAAAGGCCAAACACAAACCAAACAGAAGCAGGAAGTCCCATATGGAAAGGGAAAAAAAGCAGAGGGGAAAAAAAAAAGGGTTTGAAGTGACCAGCAGATTCAACTATAAAAGGTTTTGTCTCCCTGCCCCCCGAAAAAGTTGACAAAATGATTCATTTTAAACTGAAGTTTTAAGGAAGCCTGCCTCCCTCCATGGCAGCTCTGACAGGTTTTTGCTGCATTTCAGCCTGTTGCATGGATTATTTCCAGGTCAGGGGACGCAGCTGACAGAGCTCAACTTTATTCCACTTCAAGCACTCCCAGAGCAGCTGAAATGCCCAGTGGAAAGAATGGAGCACCCAAGCTGTGCTTCCTGAGAGCCTCCAGTGCCCCAGCTCAGCGACCGCTCGGCCGAGGGAGCGATAACCAAACCAAAACCACCCCACAACTGCTGGGGACATTCCCTGACAAGATTCTTCTGCCAAAGCTCTGCAGCCTCACTCCTCTCCCCACCCAACAAAACCTAATTTCCTTCAATCCACACTGCAAAGACCCAAGGCCAGAACCCACACCCAGAAATTAACCTCGGATCAGGAATATTTTCAGTTGGTTAAAATCCTTTCTGCCATTGATAGGAGACTTTTCAGATCAAAATTCACAGATGAACCAGAGTGAAACATCACTAAATAAACAAAATGGTTTCCCAATAGTGCAAAATAGCAAAATACTGAGGTTAAAACTATTCCCACTCTACAATAAGATGAAAATAAACTGTCCAGGACAGGGAGGAGACTTCTCCCCCAGGCTCACCACTACACTGACCAAACTAAGAACATGCTGGGGTAGGAATTCCAAAATTTTTGCCCCAACTGCCCAGTTTGCTGCCACAAAAATTCAACATAACCTTGCTGTGTCAGGACCTCCAAAACCCTGCCAGACTCTGTCCTCCTGGTTCATTAATGGCTTTTGGGGCCAACCCGGGAGCTCAAACACCAGAGATGCCAACTTCTGTGTCTGGGAAGGGATGAACAGGCTGGTGGAACTCCTGCCTCATGCCCCACATCCTTCCCAAAGACATCAGGAACTCCTCCAGGGCAGCCCATGAGACAGAGTGGGGCAAGGTAAAACCTGTCCCTTGTTCCATAATGAGAGAAAATCCCTCCCAACAAACCCAAAACTCCAAAGAGCTCTGCAGCAGAGCTGATCTGCAATCCAAACCCAAATGGATGTCCCAGCACCCAATCTGCTGCCCCCAGAGCTGCTTCCATGGCTACACAAAGGAAGTTTTTACCTGGAAATGTGTGACTCCTTCAGCCTCAAAATCCAAGACTCAAAAGTTGAAGCCAGCACTGAATAAACTGGATACAACTCTCCAGGAAGAATTTTTTTGCTAAGGAGAAGAAACTAGGGGATCTCCTGGGAGAAACAGATCTATCCCAAGGATCACTATTCCTCTATTACACCCAGACACAAAATACTCCACTTCTCCTGTGCAATTGCAATCTAAGTTTAGTTTGGCTGCAATCCTGATGGAGACTCCCTGGGGAAGGAGTGAATTTTACAGAGAAACTCCTCAGCTTGCCTGCCCCAGGAAGGGAGAGCAGCCAGGACACTCACACAGAGGTAGGTAGGGCTCTTTACGAGGCACCAGGGAGAAAGTTTAGTTAATGACACAACATCAGACTGGGAAGGCATCCTGAAGGATCATCCCCACCCAGAAGGATCCACAGGACATTCCTCAGGCAGATCCCAGAGCAGCACAGGAGCTGAACAACCCGACAATGTCCCTGCCAGGAGAACAGCACCTCCTGAAGGGTGATGCCCCAGCCAAAGCAACATTCCCTTTATCACTCAGAATCCCAACAGGAACACTGGTGCACAACATCCACGTGCAAAGGCCAAGGACTTGTGAAGACACTGGGCACATAAATTCAACACTTCCCAAGAACCCAAAAAGCAGAACCTCCTTTTCCTGCTGGGGCTGATCCCTGTTTAATTAAAGATGATGCATGGCATGATTTGCCCCAGTTCCAGGATACCCAGTGAGCTTTTCCACAGCACCCACCAGGCCTGGGAAAGGGCTCAGGACTCTGTAATGAAATTAAAAGCCCACAAACAAACTCTGCTCCTCTAAGTCATCCATAATGGCAAAACAGGGATCTGGGAATCCTCCTGAGCAGGATAAAACTTTCTCAACTAGACAGACTGAGCAATACCAGGAAGATAAAAAGAAATTGATAGTGCCCTTCCATGGAGATCTTGTGCTCCTGAGCATCCCCAGGCCAAACTCTGTGCAGGAGATGGATCTGTGCAAACTGAAGGAAGGATTTGGGTGCCAGCCTCCCAGAGATGCCTTTCAACACCCCACAGCACCCCTGTCTGACGCCCTTCTCAGCTGCTGCTGTTCTTGTCCTACAGGATCCCAAAGAGACAACAAGGAATTATGAAAGATGAACAAGTGAGTCTCCTTTTTAAATTTTTTGCCTACTAAGGAAGAGAAAGGCCAAAAATACACCAGGGTTGGGTAAGCTAAAAACTGCTTGATTTCTTAAATGCAAATTATTTGGTGGTAAAGCCAGGAAAACCTGATATTCCCTTGTTTCTAGGTTCCTCCATCTTGCAGCTGGGATGGATTTCTTTTCTTGGACTACTCAGGAGAAGGGACAACTTGAAAAGGGCCAAATATATTTAACCACAAGGTATAACACAAACTCCCACTCGGTGCTGAGAAGGAGCCACTTCTGCAAAGCCTGGCTCCTAATTCCTATAATCCAAGCCAGAGGGATCAGTAGGATCCAGGAAGGCTCCATCAGCAGTGCCTCTGAAAGGACTTCCCACCGTTCTGAGCTACAGCAATTTCTTCAATTACTTCAGTGGCTTCACTTCTCCTGAGCTCCTCACCAGAAGATGGGTCACATGGAAGAACTTGTGGAGAGGCAGAGTGGAAAGAAACATGCTATTTAAAAAGATTCTTTTTTTCCCCCCAGGCCTCAGAACAAATTAAATCTTTGTAATCAGGGTCCAAAAGGAAAAAAAGAAAAAAAAAAAAAAAAAGGGAAGAAAAAGCAACAACCCACAACTACTCCCATTAGGTGGTCAGAACTAGAATCACTTTATATTTTGGGTGACAATTTGTACCCACAATCTGAAGGCATTATTTCAAGGGGCTGGTAATAAAGCTGTTCTCATTGCTGGGAGCAAAAATAACTCAGTTCTACACACAGCTCACTCCTCCTCTGGCCAATCCAGCTGAAGCTCCCAGCACTGACTTAGCCAGTGGCTAAAGAAAAAAATAAAACCTCACTCACTTCCTACTGGTTAGAACAAAAGTTAGCAGCAAAATTGGAACTCAGCAGCTCCAAACTTTTCTTCCAAGCCAGAGGCACAGACCAACTTGTGCAAGCTAACCTAAACTTTCAACCCTTCTCTGTTTTCTTGATGTTTTAACACAAAATTAATCTGCTCTGGCCCAAAACCTGCTGGAACACTGGGCACTAACATCATCCCCAACTGGTCACTGCACAGTCAGATTTAGGATGCCAAAGAAAATACAATTCACCATCTGCCAAGGAAGGAGCTACATGGGACTGATCTTTCTCACTCCAGATACCAATGAATTTGTCTTTTCCACCAACTGTTCAGTCAGACTGGACCAGAGAATCCACTGATGCTCCAGTGCCAGCCACCAGTGCTACAGTGGGCAAGGAACAGGAAAATCAGGTAGAAATGAGGATTTTCCTGGAGGTCAGGGCCTAGTCTGGCAGCAGTCAGGTACCTCAGACTTTGCACACAGAGAACTCACAGAATGAACTGCTTTAGGCAGCACCTGCAGACCAGAGCACTCAGGGTTAAACTTCCCTCTCAAATCCATTACTTTTGTAAATTACATTCAACCTCCAGTGGGAAGCCAGAAGCTAATGACTTCGTAAAGAGCACAGGCAGCCTCCATGGTTCCCATTTCCACGTGGAGCAGGACCAGTGCTCATTTTCCTGCTGTGCTGCTGATTGCCCTCGGGCCAGGCCCCACTCACCGGCAGGCTGGAAGGTCTGGACTGAAGATTCAAGTTCATCTCTTCTTGCCCTTTACTGGAAGCCATTGAGGGAGCAGAGGATGCCTGGGACCCAAACGAGTCTTGAGATAACTCCTGAAACAGCAAGCAACACACACACAAAAAAGTCACAAATGGGAATACAATAAAGCCTCTGCTGGAGTCACTCTGGGATATTCTCACACTGTGGCAGATTTATGTCCCCTTGGTGACATTTGCCCAGAACAGGAGGAGGTGAGAGCCAGAACTGAAAGCCAGCACACACAGACAGTGCTCAGAGCTGGGAGCACAGGTACAGGCAATGACAGAATAGCCATTCCCAGCTTTCCCTCATCACAGACTCTGCCACAGGCTGTCCTGGATCTCCCCCTCTGCTTCCTCACCTTCACCCTCACTCCAGGTACAAACAAGGCAAGTCAATCAAACCCTTCCACTTCCCAAAGGCTACTCTGGATGCATTGCAGTGTTTGCTGAAAGGTCCCAAGCTTTGTTTCTCCTCCCCAAAGCCGAGTTTTGCTTTTGCTGGTTACCACCTCTGTGAGCCACAAGAGAAGCCACCAGGTTTGCCCATGTGGTGCCACCCAATTCTCTGTGCGTAACTAACCAGTTCTCTGTGTGTAACTAACCAGTTCTAACACAGAACAGGAGCTTTGCCCATGTTGTACCACCCAGTTCTCTGTAACCAACCAGCTCTAACACACAGAACAAGAGCTTTGCCCATGTTGTACCACCCAGCTCTCTGTGTGTAACTAACCAGTTCTCTGTGTGTAGCTACCCAGTTCTAACACAGAACAGGAGCTTTGCCCATGTTGTGCCACCCAGTTCTCTGTGTGTAGCTAACCAGTTCTCTGTGTGTAGCTAACCAGTTCCAACGCACAGAGCAGGGTCTTTGCCCCACACAGAGTGCCCTGGAGCAGGAGCAGAGCAGGAGCAGAGCCTACCTGAGGCGGGGGGAAGCGTTGCTGGCCGTAGGCCGAGGGCTGCTGCGGCGGCTGCGCCGGCGGGTACGACGAGGAGGGCTGGGCCAGCGCCGCGGGGGCCGCGGGCTGCTGCGCCTGCTGCTGCTGGTACGGCGACTGGGACTGCTGCTGGGAGTAGGGGGGCTGGCCCTGGGGGTGCTGCGGGGCCGCCTGCTGCGGGTACGGGCTGGGGGGCTGCTGATGGGGCGGCTGCGCCGGCGGCTGCGAGTACGCGGGCTGGGCCGGGGCCGGGGGCTGCGCCTGCGGCTGCTGCTGCTGCTGCTGCTGCTGGTACGAGGGCTGCGAGTGAGCAGGCTGCTGCTGCTGCTGCTGCGAGTAGGGAGCCTGCTGCTGCTGCTGCTGCTGCGGGTGAGGGCTCTGCTGGTTGTAGTAGGGGCTCTGGCTCTGCTGCCCGTACGCGCTGGGGCCCTGCTGCCCGTACGGAGGCATCTGCACGGGGAGAGAGGGAGGTGAACCAGTCACAAGGGTGTTTCACACAAACACACACAGATTCTGCTCCAGAAGCAGAAATTCAGAGCAGTAAATGCACTGGGATTGCCACTACCTAGATACTTCCCAGAAAACAGCAGAACTCGTGTCACACACTCGTGTCACACACTCACGTGTGACATTATTCTTGGCAGTAACCAAGTTCTAACACTCATCATAGCTAAGTTTTTAGGGATCCCTATCTGACCATCCTTCAACAAAAGTAACATTGAAAGGAAAGACTGCTTGCTCCAAACATTAAAAAAATAAAAATAAAAAATTGCCTTTTGAATCCTGCAAACAGTCCAGCAGGCGCCACTTGGATCATGTAATGAGCCAAAACTGACCTGGAGTCATTTCTTGTGCAAAGAACAGCTGTGTCTCTAACACAGCACAGCAGAAAGAAGATCTCCCTCCCCTGCTATTTATTTTTCCCTTGCTGGATTCACTGCTCTGCCACCGCCTCTCTCAGACAAGGATTCCCCAGGCTATGGGTCCCACCTGGATGCAGGCGTGGCACAGAACCCAGCCTGGAGAAATGCCATTTTCCCCAAGCAGCCCAGGCTGGCTGTGTGTCCCTGGCTGCCCAGCTGTGTGCGCCAGCTGCGGGAGCCGTACCTGCTGTGCATAGGAGATGCTGCCCATGGCGCTCTGCGTCCTGCTCTGCATGGCCATGGGGTATCTCTGGGGGCCCTGGGGCCCGTAGGGCTGCCCGGGGTAGCCGTGGCCCTGCTGCGGCCCCGCCTGCGGCCCCGCCTGCTGCGTGTAGGGGTTGTTCCCTCCGTAGGGCTGAGGCCTCATCTTCCCCATCTGATCCATCGGGCTCGCCGGCTGCAAGGCAACGCAGGACACGTCAGACACATCCAGACACAGGAACCCTTCATTCAAACATCACAACTCCCCAGAAACCCCACAGAAATTCAGCAATTCGGCGCCAAGGACAAGCTCTGCCTCTTCCCAGGGGCGAAAGCCCAAAGTTACACCTGGAATTACAGCAGGATTCCTGCTGCCCTCCCAAACCCACCACTCCACCAAGAACAAACCCAGTGAGAAGTCATTTAATGCTGACATCTCTCCCGTGGCAAGACAGGGAACAAGGGGGGAAGGATCATCAAGAAAAATCAATTATCAGTGGAAGTGGCTTTTCCCCATTGTAGGTAGTAGTTTAATGTCCAGATATTCCACAACAAGTTAAATTTAGGCTGAAAATTTTAATATTCACAAGAAACACTGCTTCTTTCACGTATAACAAGGTCTCCCAAAACACTACAGGCTGTTAATTTACACTTATGCATTTCAATTAATGCACATTGATGTAGTAACACTGGGCAGTGCTGCTGACATCCACAGTCCTCAAGACCGCAGTTTCATTTTTGAATATTTTTTTTTACATGTGCTTTGTGTCTGCTGCCTTTTGGAGAATAAAGAGTTTCTAAATCAAATTTATACAGATCCATATAAAAAACTTTGTCAGCCTCGAAAGTCAGGTCCCTGAGCTTTAAAGCAGAGACAATGAGTGAAGAAATGCAACTTTCCTTGGACTTCATCTGTCCTACCCCTGCCCGGAGCCAAGATTTAGGAATAGTCAATTGGATTTCCTGAAAACACTATAAACCTCAACACTATAGACCTCAAAACAGGGCTTTTTCACCTTGGCAGTTATTCCCCCACTAAAACAAAAGCTGCTCTGGCATGGTGACCTCTAAATGAATCCCAGCACAGTCCTTAACCCCCGTTCCTTGGACTGAATGGGAATCCTTCCCTGAGCTCCTGGTGACCTAACTAATCCCAATTAGATGTTTTCCACAGATCACCATGACAATGGACTCTATTACACCATCCCTTCCTGCCACCAGCCCCGGGGTGGTGTTTGTACAGATCCACCCTCTCTGGCTGAGCTCAGGTGCTTGAGGAGTGGCCCTACAGGTCTGCACAAGCCAGCATCACACACAGCTCAGGCTGGAAACACCACAGAGCGCTGGAGACCAGAGCAGGACTGCGCTGGTGTTTGCAGAATCCCCCCTTGCAGCTGCTGCACTGGAGAGAAGCCTTGCCCAGCAGCCAGCACAGCTTGCAGCCCCAGCACACATTTGTGTGCCCAGCTGTCAGTGCAGGGTGGCTGCCAGGGAGGCTCAGCCCCAAGCCAGCAGCGGGGACAGGGACACCACGGGCGGCTCGTGGGGCTCTGCTGGGGCACCAGGGGCTGGCACTGAGGGGCAATAGCAGGAAAAGCCCCACTGCTGGGAAAGGCACAGGCTGCTGGCTCCACAGGAACCGGGCCCTCAGAGCAATTGGTGTCAGTATGGCACAAAGGGATGGAGAGCAAAGCCAGGGCTCTGTGCTGCCCCAGCTCAGGGCACCCACGGACTCTGCCAAGCTGCAAGGGACCCAAAGGACCCAACCCAGCCCTGCACAGGGCACCCCAGAGTGGCATCCTGGGCCTGGGAGCGTGTCCCCGCTGCTCCTGGAGCTCTGGCAGGCCCGGGAAAGCCAAGCCCTCCATGAGCACAGCCTTGGCCACCCCGTGGCAGCTGCCCCCAGCCAGTGCAGGGCCCTGCAGCGACTCTCCCTGCAGAGGCAGATTTTGGATGCCCTCCCACGCTCAGCTGTGCTGGCTGTTCCCATTCCCATCCATACTGACACCAAACCAGTCCTGAACAATTCTTATTCTGTGTTTCATGTCCAAGCTCTCACAGATGCTGCTGCTGCTGGGGAGTGACAAGGGCAGAGGCTGCAGCCCCCAAGGCAGCCCCAGGTCCCTGCCCTGGGAATGCCAGGCACCCACACAGGGTCTGTGCCAGCTGGGAAAAGGAGCTTCCATTCATGGGGGCAGGAAAAAAGAGATCTTTGAAGGTTCTGGTGGAGCCCTCAGAGCTGCAGGGCCTCAGTCCTGAATGGAGCACCCATGTGGAGCTCCCATACACCTTAAAAGATGCAAATTGTGTTTACATCTTCTCAGCAATTGTCCCTGGTGCTTCCCAAGTCTTGCCTTGTGGGTATCCCCTGGCATTACTGACATCTTCTCCCTGCCCACATTATCTCCTTTGGTATGTAAAAACGGGGCCACCAGGAGCTTTCCTAGCCCCTGGCTTTTGACTTCAGCCTGCTCTCACCACCCCCAAGCACTCACATCCTTCCTTCACCTGACAAAGTGCAACTCCGGGGTTACTGACTAAATATTTCAACATCTTTTCCATTTGCTACGTGCTTCCTCCTGGTTGTAACTCACCTTTGCAGCCCTCTACCAAGGGCAGCTTCTCAAATACATTCTTTTTTGGGTTTTTTTTAACTTTTGTTTTTCCTAAATACACTCACACCACATGCTGCCACCCCTGCACTGATTGTCTTGTCTGTGGTCACCCACAAGACCAACCATCTCTTCAGGGAGGAGACAACAAGGTGAAGATTCACTTTTCCATGACTCCTACAGGAAGCATGACAACTACTAAAAAACTTCCAAGAAACATTTGCAACTGTTTATGCAGCCATTAAAAAAAAAAAAAAAAAGAGAGAGAAAGAAAAGAAAAAACCCAAAACACAAACCCCAAACATCTTTCCAGGATGTGACCAAGTCGTCACCTTGGCTGCTCAGCGTAGGAGGACACGACGTGCCTCAAGCTGCCACCCTTCCAGCAGGCCCTAGCACAGAGAGGGGGCTAAAAACAAACACAACACCAAGAGCATCTAGATTGCAGCCTTGTGGGTAAAATTCTATCACCAGGAGGAATGTAAATGCCAATTAATCCCTAATGAAGGAACTATTTCATACACACGCTCCTGACTCATAGCAAGGCTAATTCGTGCTCCCCAGGGTTGCCCTGTACATCTCAGATGCTGCCATGTGTTATTTCTTCCTTCAAAATATGCCATTAATTCAGAATATCCCACACATGGGGCTTTAACTGGACCTGGAATTGCTGCTCTGGCTCCAAGAGTCAGCAATCAGGAAGCTGCTGCCCCAAAACCCTTTTGGGGAGTTTAACTCTATGTGCCTCAGGAAAAGGACCAAGCTGGAATGCAGGGATTGATCCAAAGTCTGTGTGGGTGCTGGGAGCAGCAGAGGCTGCACAGCCCTGTCACAGAGATGGGCAGGGTAAATAGGGAAATGCCAAACCCTGACTGCAAAAGGCTGGAAATTCTTCTCTGGGCTGATACATGGGGAATCCTTTCAATAGGAAACCACAGGAGTAGATTACTGTGATTACACTTCAAAAGCAAAGGCCCTGCCACGGAGAGACATAATTGAGAGAAAGTGTTGCTCCTTGATCACTGAAGTCCAGACCCCCTGCTTACACCTCCCTGCATTCATAGAAATTGCTTCTATTCTCCCTCAATCCCACTATCTCCGCTGTTGTGCAACACCAGCAAGTACCAAAACTCACAAAACATTGTCCTGCCACCAGTCAAACTCCCAAAAACAAAGCTGTGTGGTTTGGTGAGTAAAGAGAGTGACCAGAAGCCAGTGCTGCAGAGAAACTGCAGAGCTTTTGGGGTAATTTAAGATATTTCTAGACTAAGAGTTTGTAACAGCAAGCCCAGAGTGAGTTTGAAATTGTCGAGTTCAAAAGCTCTTCAAATCACTCTGTGTGATGTGAAGGGTGTCAGGCCCCTATAATGAGGCAGTGCAGTGAAACCAGCTCTTCTTCCAAACAACACCGGCGTTTTCCCTAAGAAACAAAAAAAACTTGAGGCAGACAAGAGGATTCCATGAACAATTCCTTTCAGATTTTGTCCGGTGGGAGAGAAATTTGGCCTCTTGAATGAATAGCTTGGGTAAATTGGAGAGGACATGCTATTGGTCCTGTCAGGAAAGTGAGTAAAGGGAAGAGGTAAATCCCACTTCAGAAGCAAGAGCCAAACTCTCCACAGCTGTACAGAAAAATGGAATTCTGACTTTCCCCATTACCTTATTACATATTTGTATTTTATTGGGCCAGAGGAAGAAAAAGAAGGAGAGTGATTTACTGAACTCTCCAGTTTCAAATCAGCGTCGTTCAATTGTTGGCAAACATGGGTGTTGGCCACAACTGGTTTCTTCAGCTGCCCCCCTGACCCCCTCAAAAAAATAAGAAGGCTGAAAAAAAAAGAGAAAAGCCCTCAGCTCCCACCTTGGCTTTGAAATCTTTTCCTGACCAGCTTTGTTGTCCGTTATTTGTGATAAAAAAATAATAAAAAGCATTCCTGGCTGTTTAACCGAGAGAAGCCCTAATTGATTCCCACAGTCATTAACCTGCATTTTACCTCGGAGAGTGGTAGTTAAGGAAGTCGGCACTGCTATTTATAACTCATCTCAAATTGAGGGCAGACTGCCTAAAATCTAACACATCCCAGCTGTACTCCTGTTTGAACTGGGGCCAAGGGAATTTTTTAAAGCAATCTTGGCACTGAATGAATGACACCAACAGTATGAGCGCGTGTGGTTGTGTTGTGGTGACGTAGCTGGAGGTGGAGGGGACGGGGGGGCCGCTCTCCGTAATCCCTCTCCCAAGCCCAGCTCAGCCCCAAGCCGGAGCCGCCCACCCAGAACCAAACACAGGAAACGTCTTTTCCTGTGCAACGCCTTCAAGTGAGAAGCACATGGCTAATCTGCATAAAAGCAAAGCCACGCCACTGCTGCCAGGAAGGTTGAGCTCGGAATCCCCGGCCACCAAGCGCTGCCTGCGAGGCCTTGGACCCGCGCCGGGAATCCCAGAAAGGGCCAGGAACAGATGGGGAGGACCCCGGCAGCACCAGCCATTGTCTGGCTGCTCAGCACCGGTACAAAGAGGAGCCTGCAGAGCCCACAGGGAGGTGCCAGCTGCTCCCAGCTTGGCCAGAGAGGGGTCACGGGAGCTGAGATGATGCTGAGCAGCACCAGCGATGGGTAACACATCCCCAGGCTCAGGGACAAAGCGCTCACCTCCCAGGGCACCTCACTGCACGGAAGCAGGTGGGTCTTGAAGAACAGGGATGAGGGATTCGGCCTCCCACCTCTAAACTCTTGTCCTAAACCCCCCAACCCCTGCCCTTTTCCATGTTCCAAGGGCACTGTGAGAGTTCCACTGCTGCAGCACCAAGGCCTGAGCAACACAAACCCCATTTCCCGTGTGACGGTGCCAGCTCTCACAAAGCACAGGGCTCATGAACAACAGGGAGGCATTGCCCAGAGCTGGCACCAAGCCCTGGGCATCCACCAAAACCAGGCAGGCTGTGGTGATTCCACAGCTGAGAGCAGCAGCTCCTCTCCTGCGACAGCACAACCACGGCTGATCCACAGCATCACCAAAACAGGACCAATGGGGACAGGGACACAACAGCACCCAAGGGGCAACACAGGGGGCTCCAGCAAACCCCAGCTTGAGCTGCACACTCGTGTTTGCACATCAGACAGTCTCACACCCATCTGTGCCTTCCAAAATCCCCCCCAAAGGCGACTCCAACTCCTCCACAACCGGAGGAACGATCACAAACCAACAACCGCCCTCATTCAGGAGCAAACACGGCTCACCTTGCAGTGGGGAACTCTTTCATCTGCTCTATTTAAGGTGCAACTGGCTGTGCTGAGGTCAACACCCCGGCCTGAACTCGCTGCCTTTTATAGCCCAGGTCATGCTCCAATGCCTCTCTTCCCATGGAGGTGTGCTTTTAAGGGGGGACAGAAGAGGCTCAGGGGAAGCTGAAGTTAAAATAAAGATCCTCCAGCAGGACGTGAAGATGCCCCCAAAAGAAAACACCTAGAAAACCCATGGTAATAAACACTCCAGGAGGTGTAGCCACCACCTCACTGGGACAGTTTCAACAAGGAGCCTGTTTCTCCGAGAATATCATCACAGAAATGCACGGTTCCCTTTTTGCTTTTCCCCTCCCTTTTTAAACTTGAGAAATCCACCAACTTCCTTCAGTCCCTCAGCACACACAGGGCAGACACCAAGCCTGTGCTGGCGCTGCTCAGCTCCCAGAGGGACTCTCCTTGCCTTCCCCCAGCACAGCCCCGTCCCTTTGGGAACCCCACTCCCTTCAGGAAGCACTTGGGATGCTCAGACTCACACCCATAAGCCTGGAGTGCCAAAACCTGACTTCTGGAGTACAGTACAGGGTTACAAATGCTCATCCCTTGGAAACGTGCAGGAGAAATACATTTTCACATAAGCTACAGAAAAATAAAACTCCTCCCTCGCCCCCACAAATCCCAGAATCTAACTTGGACTTGGACACACAACCAGGAGGTGATGTATCATCATCTCAGTGTCAATGGCCAATGCAGATGAAAGTTTGGCTGTCAAAACAAATGACCTGTGCTCCACAGTTTCAGTTCTGCTACCAGAAAGAGCCTGGTTTTTCTTCTGACTTTTCCCAGTAGGTCAGAGTTTGACCCCAGACACTTTCTATTCCTCTAAACCTCTGCTAACACCCCGACCTCAGAAGAAGCTCACGACATCAACACAGGAGGAGAACAGGACTCTTGCTGCATTACTTCAGCCACCTGCTTCTATCTGGAGCCCTTGCAAACCTCAAATCTGCCCTGCTCAATGTTTAACCCCTCCTTGATCATTTATTACTCCACTTTCTTTGGGGAGATCTGCTGTAAATCCAGATCCTGAGTTGCACCAGTGCAAGGAAGATGAGTGAGTTTCTCCCAGCAGCCATCCTGTGACCTGTATCTCCCTGCTAAACACAATCCAGTAATTACCCATTAACGTTTCTCAGCAAGAGCCCAGTCCACACATCTCAGAGGACTTTCCAAAGCACAGCTCTTACTAAGATTCTTCTAATTGATTAAAACTGACCAGAGTTTTGATTACAGGATGTATCATTATGGAACATCTCATTCCTGAAAGAAGTCAATCAGCAGAAGGTGATGTGGTGGGAAGTGAAATGAGAGTCACCCCTCAAAGCCTCACTGGGAACAACCCAACAGCAGCACAGTGTCCATGCCCAAGTACCAGCAGAGTTGTGTTATTTTTCATTTTATTTTGTTTTTTATTTTATTTTATCAAAAAGGTTGGAAAGGTGCCAAGTCTGCCACAAGCACCACGATGGTTCCTCATGGACACCTCTCCTGTCTGCAGGCTCAGAGCACATCCCCATGGGAGCAGCACAAGGGATCCCCCATCACCTGAGAATTAACAGCAACCAAGGACTCATTCCCTGTCCCTCCACCTCAACTACTTACACCATGGCAGGTCATTCTGACAAACACCATTTCCTGATTTAAAGGCAGTCAAAATTAACAAAAGATTATGATTACTGTGCAATAGCTGATGACCAGTGAAAACTTCAGGCATTTCCCAGGCAGCTGGGGTCAGATGATGCAGTTTGTTATTCAGACTGTGTGATCCCCACACAATTTAAAGTTTCACCTTGCATTTAAAATACAATTTCCTTCTATCCAGAGAACTAAGTAACAAGCTATCTATCCCTCACTGTCCGGCTTCAATTCACTTAACAAGCACATTATTCAAGCAACTCGCTCCAGGATCCCCCAATGCCACTGCTGACTCCACCCAAAACTCCAAGCAACACCAAGATGTAAAGAAAACTGCGCCTGAGCTCCATGGGAGATGATCCCAAGGAACATGTGATCCTTGTAATGAGGTGCTGCTGCTTTTAAGATGGAAAGAAACTTCCTTCCTGAATATTAAATCAGGCTTTAAGTTTAGCCAACCTCCTACTTCTGCTCTAATGAACTGGAGGCAAGTCAACAAAAAGGCTCTCGAACGTCTCCTTGCAGCGCTGCCGCTCCAGCCCGGCTGGAAGGAGCTCCTGTTGTACCACAGCAGTGGGACCGGGCCAAGAGCCAGCCAGAAAACAGGCAGGAGGAGGAAGGGCTAGGCTGGAAGAGCAGAATTACACTCGGTGTCACCACTGCTTCAGTGATCTCACTCCAAGGAGCGCGAGAGCAGCTGCTCCCCATCACCAGCGAGGGAGTCCCAAAATATTCGCTCCAAACAGCGCTGAAAACCTGAAAGGGCTCCAGATGCCCCATAAATACATTCAGACACTGCAACCTGTGGCAGACTTCAGTCATCCAGCTAATTCCCTGTAACCCCTGCTTCCTTGAAAACAAGCCCTGCTGATCTCATGGGCAGATGTCTTTTGCTACTGAACACCAGGGATGTTTCCCAAAACCGGAGGTCTGAAGGAAGAACCAACGCAAGGGCTCACTGCAGTTTGCTTTCTAGAATAAAGGTAGTTTTATCAATTCATTAAAAGCCTTTTCTGCACAGAAATCTGAGGGTGCTGGTGCATGCTTTGGAGTTGATAAGACACCTCCAGCACAGCCTCCTGGGTCCCTTTCTAAGAACACTTTCCTGATAAATCTTCATCTGTAAAATGCAGCAGCACAGGTTTCTACCCACTTGTGTGCCTGAAAGCTCCATCTGTATTTGAATATCTCATCGCTTTGCAAATTCATCTCATTTTACACCAGAATAAACAGCGGCTGAACAGACTGAACTGGACAGGCAGACTCCCATGACCCCTTCCCACGCCGGGATGGGCATTCCTGGGGAGCCTCTGGGACCGGCTCAGGGCTCCGAACAAGCCCAGGTCCCCACAGCCCCACCTCTCCTACCACACACAGCACCTCGAGGGAGGAGGACACAGCCACCCCGATCCTTGGAGAGCTGCAGCTCCTGGAGGTGCCTCATCCCAGAGCTCCATCTTATCCACAGCTTCCACAGGAGCTGCGTGTCGAGGCCTGCAGCTGCTCCAAGCCAAGGCTCAGCCTCTCCCCTGCTCCTGCAGAGTGGCTGAACTCATTCAAAAGTGCATTATGGCAGATCAAAGTCACCCAAGAAGTCTGAGGCTGGGGATGGATCTGTGGAAGACAGGCAATCCCAGTTTGTGCCAACACAACCCCCTGTGCTCCACACGCTCTCGCAGCTCCACAGTGGAGACCACCCCGGCCCTGGGATGGGGTAATGGGGGCCAGGCTGCTCTCACAGCCCTAGCCCGGCCAGACAAGCATCACTGATTACCCCAAGAGCCCCTCAGACACCCCTGGGCTACAGGAGCTGTCACCACACACTGCGCCACAGCCCCGCTGCTCCCTCCTTGGGAAGTGACCCAGTAAATCCCAAACCCCCTCCCATCACTCCTGACCCTGCCCCGTTCAGTATCCAACCCGAAACAAGGTAGCAAGGCTTTGTTTTGCTAATAGGAAACAGAAAAGTTACGTTATTTCCCTTGTCATTGCAGCAACTGGCAAATCCGGGTGCTATTTTTGTGGATTTTATTGAGCCTTCTCTTATTTTAGCCTTAAAATTCAACCTTCAAGCCTCCACTTCGGTTCCACGGAACCAAAAATATTTAAAATTGCAGTAATGACAAGTTACCATCTGCATTTACTGAGGATGGGCTCTGTAACTTTACAGCAAAGCCACAACCAATCTCCAGTATTTACACCCAAAGGAGCTATTTGCATCCAGCTAAGCAGGGCTGCTGGGGGAGAGGAGGCTGGGGGAGATGCAAAGTCTACGTGGGCAAGAAACTTGGAGCTGCAGCCAAGGCAGCTCCAGACAGCAGGGAAGGCACTCCTGGAGCCTTCACCAAGCCAAGGCTGCTGTGATTCAGGTTCACTACAGACACATCCTGAGTGACACAAGGTCCTTGTTACTTAAAAATACTAATTTTTATTTTTATTATTTTTTTAAAGCCCACCAGGCCTTGCTCACAGTAATTTTTGAAGCCTGGCTCTGTTGCCCCACGCTCACTTCTGTCCCTGGGCTTTTATTTCATTTCCATCCAGAAAAATCCAGATCTCTTTCCAGGCAGAATGAACAAGGTGGGGAGCTGCTTAGCGAGTTAAGAGGAGCGTGTGCTGGCAGCTGGGGAGAGGATACAAGAATTCCCAACCGTGCCAATGCCATGGGGGCAGGAGGAACAGCCAACGCTGCAAAGTCTCCACTGGTTCCAAGAACAGGTATAACAAGAAACTGTAAGGCAACTCGTATGAGGAGAGGAAAGGAAGATGAGCCATGACTGTACCTTGACAGCAGTGACACCTCTGAACAGTTTATTGCCATTTACAGAGTGATCAGACACAAAGCTCTCCTCAGTTCCTGCCCTTCAGAGTCCTCACTAGAGCCAGGAAATCCCTGCTCTGGGGCTCAGCAACTCTACTCCAGGGTTGCCAACACTACTCCTGGCTCCCCAGCACTAATCCAGGGTTCCCAGCACCCTGGCTGAGTTATTCACCTGAGCAGGGGCTGCAGGTTTAGCACCTCGCTCCAAGGAGAGGGCAGGGAAGGGTTAAGGGCCAGAACACAGCTGAAAACCAAGGAGCACTCGATTGCTCTGGGATGTTTCATACAACACTAATCACTTCATCTGATTTTAATTCCTGACACCAAATCAGCATATAGCTTTTCAAAGGAAATCTTGTCCCAGATTGCAAGGTAATCAATCACAATTAACGTGGAAAGCAGCTTTTGCAACGCCACCGTGGCCCGTGAACCAAGCAGGAAGGACAGGGAAGGGGCTCAGAAACATCCTTCAAGTCCAGGCAGACAGGATAACTTGGGGTAGGGTTGGTCTGTGTCTCCTGTACAGCAGCCACTCAGGCTTTTTGCTTCTGCAGCGCATGACCTGAGTCAGGGTGGGTTTGATGCCAACACTCTCACTCCCTCCTGCAAGACCCTTCCCCAGCACTGTGCCCTGTTCCAGGGAGCCACGTTCTGCCCACAGGCTGCTAGATATCACACTTCCATCAAGGTGATTTTTCCTTAAACCAGAGAAAATTCTCAAGAGGATGGTGCCAGACTGTGCTCGGTGGTGACAGTAACAGGACAAAGAGCCACGGCCATAAAATAAAACACACATAAAACACACGTTCCACCTCAAGGTGAGGAAGAACTTCTCTCCATGGAGTGGAAAGGGTGGCAGAGCCCTGGAACAGCTGCCCAGGGAGGGCTGGAGTCTCCCTCGTGGGGACATCCCAAACCCACCTGGCCGTGTCCCTGCTCCAGGTGACCCTGCCTGGGCAGGGCTGGGACAGCTCCAGAGGTCCCTCCCCAGCTGTGGTCTTGTGAAAACTGTTCCAGGTGTAATAACCCCATGCCCAGACAGAAATTCTGATCCAGAAATTCAGAATCCATGGATTCTGAGCTTGGTTTAGAGCACCCCTCTGCCACCTGCAGGGTGCAGAGCCAGGGAAAGGCTTCCAAAACATGGAAAACTCCTCCTTCAAGCCTAACTGGTCTGCCATAATAACCTGAAAGACCCTGACACACTTTGATACTTAAACGTCTCCTCTCAAAACACTGTCCAACTATATTTAAAAAAAATAATATGTATTTAAAAAAATATTTTTAAAAACCCATATATTTTAAAAAATAAATAATGTTCAACTTGTCTGTATACAGCAGCTGCCCCAGCACCTTCCCAGGGGATCCAAAGCACTGCAGTCACCACAAGTGCCCCACAGAATAGTAAGTAAATGAGTTTGGGGTTTTTTATAATAAAAAATAGCCCCCCACCCACGCAGTCCGAGGGGCAGGGCTCCCCAGAGCAGAGCCAACACGTGCAGCCACAGCACATAAAGGCAGTTTCTGGAACACGTGATCACACTCAGTAAACTGGCCTTGAATGGGAAGTCTTTTCCTTGATCAGCCATGCAAACCCCAAAGTCAAAGATAATTTAAAGAGAAAAGAAAATCAAGTTTTAACTAATTCCAGCACTTCCACTGTTTCACTGGATCTCCTGCACAGAGGGAAGAACTCTTGTTGAAAGCCTTTCACATGGAGCAGGGCTGAGGGAGATCACCTCTAGCCTGGCACTGGTTTAATTATTTACAGAGTTAATGAGTACCAGACTCTCCTCCTAAACCGCACAGGGTGCATAGTCCTACAGTCATTTGGACTTTAAATCCACCCTTGGATATGAAGTACGAAACTGCAAACAGGCCTCAAGGAAGGATCCCACAGCGAGCCCGGGACCCTGGCAGAGTTCAGGTGGCAAAGCAGGACAGTCCAACCCTCCAGGAGAATTCCCACAGTAACCTGGAAGCAAAGGGAGGCATTCTGCAACACAGCCAGAGAGTTTCTCTCAAGGAAACAGGCACAAAGCCACAGGTTTAAGAGCAGGTTACTGTGTGTGCACTTCTGCCCCTGCTCTCCACACCTGGAGAGACAGGACACGAGACTCTCAATTAACATGATTTGAGCTGGAGTACTTTCCCTAATGCCCAATGAGCAGCACAGCACTGGGACACGGGGTCAGCTCTGCTGTCTGTGCTCAGGGGTGGCCGGTCCTGCTCTGGAGGAGGAGAATCAATTCAGCAATTCACCTCCAGGCCTCTAGAACACCATCACCAAACAGACAGCGCAGGCAAGGACCCACAGCGAGATCTGCCAGGCAGCCAAGCCCACACTGCAAGTTCTCCTCAGCAGAATGATCCAGCTCAGGGCTGGAACCCAAAGCAGCGTGGCCACTTCCAGAGCAGCTCCCTCCCTGTCCCGTGTCCCTGTCCTGGCCACGCTGAGCTCCTGCCCCAGCAGAGCCTGGACGTGCAGCTGGGGCTGGGCCCAGGGTTTCAAGCATTCCCTGCTCACAGGCAGGGCGCCAGCACCTGCTGACATCAGAAGGGAAATGGTAATTTTCAGGGTTTCTCTTAGTCAAACCTGAATGAAATTTCACAAGTGGAGGGGAGGAAAGTACTTCTTTAACCCATTCATCCTCCCCGGGTGGGAAAGTCCAGAGCCCTCCCAGCTTCAAGAATTTCTCTTTGAGAAGTTTCACAGAATCTCTAAGGGTGGAAAGTTGTAAGTGACAGAAAGTCAGGGCCACCTTTGGCCTCAGCCTCCTCCCAGCCATGTCCAAGGTGTGCCCATCACATCCCACCAAAACTAAGCCACCTCTGGTCCCCTCTGCCTCCCCACACGGCCAAGCACCCACAAAACCAGGACAAGGAGCAGGCTCTGCTCCACCAGCTGCATCAGGGGTCCCAAAAACCACTGCCCACATCTAACCCAGAGCTCCCTGGACCAATTTAGGCTTAATGTTAATTATCCAGGAGAGAGAGAAAGTTACTCAAGTTAAAAAAAAAAAAAAAAGAGAGAGAGAAAAATAAAGAAAGTTAATAGCAATTAAATTTGTCCTTGAAAGAGTTTCAATTACCAGAGCTGGCTTAAGGAAATAATGACATGCTGGTTATCACATGAAATGCCAATAACTGTAATGGAGCAGCAGGTTTTTTGGAGTTATTTACACAAACTGATTTTTCACGGGAGTTTCATAGGAATTAAGACATAAACACTATCTCCACTCTCTCATAAAGATATTTCTTTACCCTATTAACAGAATTAACCAGTCTCCCTATTTGAGCCTATACACTTTTGTCCCTTTTTTCTCCCAGAAAAAGATATAAAGAACATTATTAGAAATTAGACTCCAGCTACATTTTACTCTCAACACTTAAAGCAAAAAGAAATACTTGCTGAGGAATTCTGAGGCAGCTTTTATTAAGTTTACCTGTCATCATGCAGCATCCTTTATGTTTCACTACAGAGGACTCATGCCCACGTTGTGTAAATACTCACTGAGCTGTCACTTAACACTCAGAAACACTCCAGGAAGACACGGTGGTAAACCTGGAAATGCTCTCCTTGATGTGGTGCAAGAGCCCCCAGGAATGCTCCAGCTGCAGGACTGAACTGCTGGCTTACAGCACTGGGGTTCAGGTGCAGGGGGTGGGAACCCCTCCTCACAGTGTGCTAACACACGATTAATCCATGTCTGATTGGGACAGGAATGGTCAAACACGTCCAGGAGCTGAGTGCTGGCAGCAGCAGCTCCTCCTGTGCAGCCCTGGGCTCTGCTTTAAGAACAGAGCCCCATCAGAGGGGTCTCAGTGTGTTGAGCTAGCACAGGGAGGGAGGCTGGGGTCACGCTCACAGCACAGGGTGAGACAGAGGATTCACATTCCCCTCCCCACCCTTCCCAAAGCCCCCACAGCAGCAGCTCAGCTGCTGAGGAACAGCCACTGAGGGAATCCAGAGCCCACGTTCCAGCCCTGCTTCACAGGGAGAAACAAAAGGCTGCCTGAAACCCTGCAGAACTCCAGAACCAAAGAACCCTAAAGAAACCCAGCTCCTGCAGGACTTCAGAACCCTAAAGAACCCTAAAGAAACCCAGCTCCTGCAGGACTCCAGAACCCCAAAGAATCCTAAAGCAACCCAGCTCCTGCAGGACTCCAGAACCCTAAAGAACCAAAAGCAGCATCTGCAGAAGCAGAGAGGATGCTGGATTTGGGATGGGAGTTTTCCTGGCATGCCTGATGGGCGGGCACAGCTCCTCCTGAGCCCCCCAAAGGACAGTGCTTTATCTCCAGGTGAGGAACTCCCCTGCTTTCCAGGGAAGCCAAAAGGCAGCAGAGCTCCTCTGGTGCCACCCGGGAGCTGCTGGGCAGGAGGGACCGGACACAAGCTCTGTTCCAATGTGCCAAAAACAGCTTTTTTTCTTCCCCTCCCACTTGTCACTCACTTCCAGCTGGAGATTTATGGCTCTGGCTAACAGACATCCAGTCCAGTTTTCCCACTGCCCGTGCATAAATCAAAGACTGAACTTTTTGCAGCCAGCACGCAACAGAAAAAACTTTTGTAGGACTTCTTAAAAACACTTTTTCCCCGGCAGGAAGGTATCCTTCCTTTCTCTCCCACCAGAACAAAAGGGGAAATGTTGTTTTCCACCCTTGCTGATGGTTTAAGGACCATTCCAGAGGGAAAAAAGCAAATGGCTAAATATTGACAAGCTTATCTTTTCCATCTCCCCAACCAGGTTTGCTGCCTTCAGTTTCTGTTTTGCTGCTGCTGCTCCTTGAGAGTTTCCAGCATTCCTAGCAGGAATTGGGCAATGGCATTGCTGATGAGCTCCTCCCCAGAGCAATCCATCACACAGGAGTTGCAATTCAAAGAAGAGATCAGGCTCACTAGCCAGAGAATTTTAAATACACAGAAGTAGGAACTGGAAAGGGCATTTTCTCCTCTAATATTTTAATTACCCAGAGCACAGATGCAGAGGAGAAAAGCTGGATTTCCAATTGGTGGCGTTCCTTTGAAAAGAGTGAGGGAGAAAAGTGGTGGAAAAGTCGTGTATGAGGTAACAGATAAAACCAACAGCTGCACTATTAAGCCTAATTTTAGACATTATTTTCTCTCTGAAGGAAAGCTGCTGGGATTTTTAGCACAGCCCTCATGGAACGTGTGATACGCCTGCAACACAGGAACCACTGACCAGAGTTCTCAAATGAGACAACAGAAAAATCCCAAAGCATTATGAATACACCAAGCTGATGAGAACAGTCAGGCACAGCTTTGTAACAGAACATTTGACTGTCCTGCCTCCCCCCAGCCCAGTTTCTAATATTATTTAAGACCAGGGAAGACACTACCTGCTTGTGGAGGGAAAACAGGAGGTTTTCCTGATTCCAAAAACAGGAAACAGAAGTTGCAGCAGGTAAAAGGAATAAAACTGGGCAGTTCCAGGAAAGCACCAAATATTCTAACCCCCCCCAAAAAAGGCCTGAAAGTCAAACATAAAACCTTCCAGAAAACAAATTTCTGTCTTGCAACCAACAACATCCTTACAAGAGAGACACCATAGGGGAAACCTTCCCCTAGCCAAGATAATAAATAAGGATTCACAGGGCAGCTCAATTAAACTTCATAAAAAGCAGCAGGCAAGCCTTGCTAACCCCATTTCACCACAACACTCAAGTGGTTTGTCCTGGGTTTCCCAGTAAACTGGTGGTGATAAGGGCAGGGAAAAATAAAAGCTCCAGAGAGAGTGAGGATTGAGTTTTACTGTCCTGTATCCCACACACATCCTGCCTGGAAACACTGGACACCTCCAAGCTGGGCATCAGGGAGGTGGTACTGCAGAAAATGAGAGATTTTAAGAGAATCTGACAACTCCTGGCTGACTTCAGGCTGTTTAAAAAAGATAAAGCAGCAATACCTCCAGTGTCCACACCAGGATTAACAAGATTTTATCCAAAAAAAAAAAAAAAAAAATCAAAGCAGCACAATTTGCCTGCTTTTTCTAAAACAGCCAAGCCCTAAAATCGCTCATTCAGAGAAAGGAGATGCAGCACTCTCCTTTTTGTTGGAAAGCTCCAGTGCACAACACACAACTCCAGGGCTCCTGACATTACAATGCAAAGCAAGGAAAAACCACGAGCCAAGAGGAGCCAGGTCCCAATTTCCCATTCCAAGACATCGCAGCTCACTGGCAGCACAGTGCCTTTTGGTGCCAATTTAGTTTAAAAACCATATTTCCAACAACGTTTTTCATGCCTCGCTCGCTACTAAAGTCGGAATCAAAGTCAACAAAAAATAGCTATTGTATGGCAACAGGCCCAAAAGCTTTTTTTTTAATTAACATAAGATTTTTAAACTGCTTTCACTGAACTTATAACAGAGGCCTCGAGATGCCGGGGCACCTATGGGGAGGTTATCCAAGATGTCAATGTTTAATGTGATCCAAAGAGTTCTCCCATTACAGGAGACACTTCACTGGAGCCAAAGCCTGAGAAATGCCCATCTATTAAAGGCAGGGAAGTCCTTTTTCTCAAGCAGTTTCCTTTAAATCCCAAGACCCTGGGAAAACTGGCGCATTACTAAGGGCTGCTCTGAGGGGAAGCAGTGGAAACAAATCCATGGGAGAGCTGGAAAAATTGAAAACCAGGACCCATGGCCTGGCTTCTTCCCACAGCAAACCCCGGATTTCTCACCCACACGCCACAGATCAGCCATCCTGATCTGCTGATCCTGCTCTGTGCTCCCCAGCTGCAAAGATCATCTGGAAAAAACACCAGGCCCCCAAAACCACGGAGCATCCTTGTGCTCCCTGGCTGTGGGTGAAGCATCCATCAAGGTTACACACAGGATCCACCCCTGTGTAACCCTGGTGTGACCACAGGCTCCTCTCACTGCAGGAAACATTCCACCCAAACAACTTCCACAGAAAATCACCGGGCCTTTCCTGACGAGCAGAGTGACAAAATCCTCTCGATAGCATCGCTCAGAATTCCTCAAGAGTCCCTGAAGAGGGATTAAAGGCACCACCCTGCTCCTCACCCCGAACTGCTCTGTGCCCCAGCATTGCCAGGCAGGCTCTTCCCACATCCTCCTCCCCAGCCTGCCCCAGATGTTCCTGGCAGGTTTCTGGCAGGTGAGCTGCCCTCTGCTCTGCTCTGCATTCCCAGAGGCTCTCAGAGCTGGGGGGGAAGCACCCGCTCATTGCTGTGCAAGACAAAGAAAGACACAAAGCTCTAAATTCTCCTAATCCAGGGAATTTAGGAGTACACAGCACCAGGAGACTGTAATTCAGGGCTGGAGTATTATTATTATTGTTAATCAACCTTTTGTGGGCAGCACAGATGACACGTGGAAGCTTTTTTCTTTAGATACCTCTGCTCTTTTCTTTTTCCAGCAGAAAAAGAGGAATTGTCAGTTTAAGTCCAACAATCCTGGGCACAAAAAGGACTGGGGGGGAAAGTCATTTGGTTTTTGAGGTGAGGGAGTTGCTGGTTTACCTTCTACATCTACTATTTGTCCTTCCTCAAGCCCAACTAATTCTAAAAACAACTCTTCATTAATAATTCCAGTTTATGGGACTACTTACTCAGGTATTCCTAATTCACTGTGTCAGCAGCTCATGGAATTAAGTGAAATTCATTTGCCAAGACAAAAAAAAAAAAAAACCTTCTTTTACAAATTTGTACCAGAACACTGACAGAAGTGAACTGCAGGAAAACACCTGAGAAGTTCAACCTGAGTCTGTATTTCAGCACACGTTTTATCTAAATTGAGATTTTCCAGGATTTACAAAGTAAGCACTTTGTGCATCCATGGAACGCATGGCCACATTCCCGAGTAGCTGAAACCTTCCCTGAGGATGCTCCACACTCAGTGCCAGCCACCTCTGGACGTTTGATAGCCCCAGCAGAGCAGAACCTGAAAGAAAAGCCACTCCAATCACGCAAGGTAATCAAGGGACAAACAAGTGAGCGGTTTTCAGGTCAGCGCAGAAGTTCTGAGCAAGCAGGGAAGCTCTGGAGGCTGCAGGTCACCCTCCGTGGCACCATGTATCTCCAACCTGGGCCTAAAGTTGGAGCAAAGCACACAGAATGAAAAGGGAAGTTCAGTCCTGCACGAGGCCACCACAGGCCTTGGAGATGCGAGTCTGAGCACAGAAAGGAACCTGCTTCTAATCGAGGCTGCCACATAAAGATACCAGCACCTCTTTTCCCCGTATCTAAAATGTCTGATGCTGTACTGCCTTCTCCTCTGCATGTTTCCTGGCCATTCCTATTCCAGCAAAGAGGGAATTCTACACATCTAGCAATAAAGAGAATCCTCAGGCTTGCTTTTGCTAGTTCCACTCCTCAGAAGAGTTGTGACACTGCTGAGCCTGACCACCACCAGCACCTGAAGTCTCTAGGAAGCGCCTGTATTTATGGGGGGGAAGGAGACAGATCAGTTCTCATTCAAAATAAGTCAAAATGTGCCCTAAGACACAGAACTAGAGACTCCTGTCCTGTATCACAGTTCTGTTGAATGTAAATTGGTAATTCTTGGTAACCGACCAATTTCAGCATTTTGGCCACAAGTTTGGTTCTGATTGTTTGGTTTTTTGAGGATTTTTTTTCCTTCTTTAGGCTGTAACACACCCCAGAACCCCCCACATGCTCCCATCTAATAAAGAACCCAAACAGCCCCAGTTCTGAAAAGGGCCAAAACCAGGCAGGAACAAACGCATCCTCAGATCCATCAAAGAAATCATTTATACCAAGGGGAAAGTCACATAACCAAAATAAACAGCAAGCCCATTGTGCGGAGCAGCCCTGCCACCGTTCCGACAACACAGACTCTATTCCAGGCTGAATCCAACATCACAAGGAAAATAAACCCAAGGTACAAACAACGTGCCCTGGCCTCCCGCTCCGTCCGGGGCACGGGGCAGAGGGATGCGGGGCTCAAGGTCACGCCGGGGGATGCGGAGAGGGGCGCGGGGCTGCCCCGTCCCGGGGCTGGCGGAGGAGGCGAGTGTGGAAGTTTATGAGCTCATCAGGATGGTTGTACCATTACATCAGAGGCAATTATAAATGGCCAAGAGCAGGGGATGGGGAGCCAATCAGATCACAGATGGGATGTCAACCTAAGACCAACTGTCTCCTGGCTTTGACAGAAGGATTTTACCTCCATAATTCAAATCCCAAACCCAAGCGATCCGCAGTCGCTGCTCCCATCGCCCAGCTCCCCGCCAGCGCTCCCGCCCCGGCCCGCGGCCCCTCCGCCCGCCCCGCGGCCCCCGCGGCCCCGCGGGCCCCTCGCGGCCCTGCCCGCCCCGCCGGACCCCGCTGCGGGCCGCGGGACCCCCCCGGGGCGGCGCCGGGGGTCGCGGGGCCGCGGGAAGGCGGCGGCGCTGCCGGGGCCACGCGTTGTCCCGGGCGCGCCCTTCGCCGCCCCGGCCCCCCGCGCCCGGCCCCGCCGGGCCCTCGCCGCCCGCCCCGACCCGCGGGCCCCCGGCAGAGCCCCCCGGGGCGGCGGGGAGCCCGGCGGCGGCGGCCCGGGAGCCCCGCACAAAGGCCGGGGAGGAGGAGGAAGGGAAGGCGGCGAGGCAGCCATTTTAGAGCGAGCGAGCAGCACAGACAATGGCAGCGCCCGGCAGCGCCGGCCCGGCGGGGGGAACCCGCGGGAGAGCCGCCGCCGCCACCCCGAGCCCCCCGAGCCCCGCGCCCCCCGCCCGGCCCCGTGCCCGGCCCGCCCCCCCTCCCCCGGCCCGTCCCGCGCGGCCCGGCCGGTACCTGCTGGCTCCTGCCGAGGCTCTGTCCCCCGCCGCCGCTGCTCCCGGGGCTCATGGGCGCGTGGTGGCTCCTCGGCGGGGCCCCGCCGGCCGCTGGCCAGCCCTGGCCGCTGCCCCCGCCGTACTGCGAGACCATGTCGGCGGCGCCCTTGGCGGCGGCCGCCCCGTCCTGCGGCCCGGCGCTATAGTCGCCCCCGGGGTACCCCTGGTAGGCGCGGGCGGAGCTGGGGGAGGTGAGGAGCTGGTTGAGGGTGGGGGTGGCCGTGGGCTGCGGGGTGGTGCCCCCTCCTCCCGCGCCGCCGGCGGCCGAGGGACCCATGACCCCGAAGCGCTGCTGCTGCTGCTGGAAGGCGGCGGCGGCGGCGGCGGCCGCGGGGGACTTGGCGGCCGGCGGTGCGGAGCCCCGGGGGGAGCTCAGGGCGTAGGCCTGGGGGGGAGGCGGGTAGGAGCCGGCGCTGCGCCCGGCCGCGTAGTAGGAGTTGTACTGGTGGTTGGGGAAGCCGTGCTCGGCCCCGGCGCCGTGCGAGTTCTGCGGAGGGGGCGGCCCCGCGGGGGCTCCCGCCGGCCCCGGGTAGTTCTGCTCCAGGCCCCCGCTCTGCAGCGCTGCCATGCCAGGGCTTTGTTGTCCGCCATGTTGGTGGAAGGCAGCGGCGGCGCCCCGGCCGTAGGGCTGCCCGAAGCCGTAGGCTGGCGGGGGCAAGGCGGCCGGGTGGGAAGGGGGCGGCTGCTGCTGCGGCGGCGGCTGCGGCGCCCCCACCCCGTCGCTGCCGCCGCCGCCGCCGCCACCGGGCGGCTCCGGGAGGTTATTGTTCAGGGTGGCGGCGGCGGCGGGCCTGGGGCCCGGGTTCCCGTTCGAGCTCTTCAGGTCGGACTCGGCCCCTGCGCCCCCTCCGTTGCTCTCGGCCCCGTCCTGCAGCTCCTTCCCCGACGGGCCCTCGCTCTCCGCCTGCTTCTCGCCGCGCTCCGCCGCCGCCGCCTCACCCCCCGCCTCCTCCGGGGGACAATCCCGCTGCTGCGCCTCCGCTTTCTTCAGCTCGGATGGAGCCGGGGCGCCCAGGCTGCTGGCGGCGGCGGGGGCGACCTGAGCAGCCATGATCCCCCCCCTCCCCGCCCGGCCACCCCCCCGGACCGGTCCCCCCGAGCTGCTCCCTGCCTGGCCGGCCGGCGTGAGGCCTCGCTGCTCTGCTCTCCCCGCTCAGGCGGCGGCGGGCGGCTCTTCAGGGCAGCGGGGGCTCATTCCCCCCCGGCCTGCTCGGCGAGGCGGGGAGGGCTCCGCTGGGCTGGGCTTCCCGGGGCCTGGCCCCGCTGTACCTCCTCGGTTGCAGCCGGCGGAGAAAGGGGAGGAGGAGGGAGTGGGGGGGAAGGAGGAGGAAAGGGGGGGTGGGGGGGGACCCGGGACGGGGCTCCCGGTGCGGGAGAGGCGGGAGGGAGGGAGGGGGGACACGGCGGGCGGGCGGGCGCCGTCCCCGGAGCGGGGCCGAGCGGCGGCGGGGCCGGGCTGGGCGAGCTCCGACTCTGCTCGGCCGAGCGGGCTCAGTCCGACACGAGGCTCAGCGCTGCCATTTTACCCAGCGCCGCGGCCGCCTGCCAAACCCGGAGCGGAGCGCAGCCCGGCCCGGAGCGGAGCCTCCCCCCCGTCACAAAGGAGGAGCGGGCCGGCCCCGGCCGCCGCCGGCGCGGAGCTGCCGCCCGCAAAACCCGCGGCGGATCGGCGGAGCCGGGGGCCGGGGGGCAGCGCTCCCCCGCCGGGCCGGAGCCGCCCGGGGCGATCCCCGGGGGCAGCGGGCGATGTCCCGCGGCCCGGGCGCTCCGGGGGCGTGCTGGCCGCTGGGCGGCCGCCGGCCCCGGGGTTTCTGCCCGTGGGTTACCCAAGCGCCTCTTCTTTGTCCCTAGAAATTCCATTTAGAATTAAGCCCTCTGCGAACTGTTAGCGGTTGTCATTTCCTCTCCGCTTGGCCGTGTCCCTCTGGAAAAGGCGTTGGCGGCGCGCCAGGGCTGTGACTGCACGCGCGGACAATCCAAGAAAGTCCGGCTCCCCGCTCCTGCCAAGGCGAGGGCGGTGGGCACGGAACCAGGAATTCCCAGATCCAAAACCACCTGAGCGCATCTAGACACAACACGTTGGGCAGCGGGACAGGATGCGCTGGCAGTCAGAGCCCAGCGCCGGGCTGGAGCTCCCCGCCTGTCAAGAGGTGAACTGGGAACTGGGCCATGCTCTTCTGCAACCCTTTCAGACCCAGATTCCCACCTCCTCCTCCTCCATGCCGAGCCCTTGGCAGAGCGGGGAGAGGGAGGAGAGCAATGTACCTGGAGCTCTGTGCTGGACATAGCCTGGCCTGTGCCAGGGGGTCTGAACCCGCCTGCTTAACTTCAGGTGGTGCAGGGCTGCAGCAGGGCACAGGAGGGACACAAAGATGAGTTATTTGGGTTATAAACACTGAGTTCTTAGAAATCAGGACATGGATATCTGGTAAAAATGGCAGGCATGGTGTGGTTTAGGCCTGGGTCCCATGTACTGGTGTTCCTCTGGAATATGGAAATACTTAGAAAAGTGAAGTTGAAGTAAATGCAACTTTAAGATAAGAGAAAACATCAGAAAACAGTAGGTGGGGAGCCAAAAGAGACTCTGAGGTCTGAGGCTGCCATTTTAGAACATCACCACAGAACAGATAATGTGGCAGAAGTGACCCCTGTGCAGGGACAACAAACAGGGCTTGGCCCCAGCCCAGCACCCAGCAGGACACACCACAGGGAATCCCTCTGGGAGGGAGCAAACGCCAGTCCAGCGCAGGAGGAGAGGCCTGGGGCAGCAGGACTGGGTCCCTGCCAGTGCCGTGTCCCTGCCGGGGATCAGGTGAATGTGTCAGCGTCTACTGACAGCAACTCAGCCCTCACACCCGTTGTAAAACTTGTAATATGAAATATTTATCATTAGAGTGCAGGTGGAGGAACAAAGGGGTTATTCCAAAGCTGGGAAGTGGGAGGGGAAGTGGGATATGGTGATAAATAGCAAAACTCTAAGTGTTTTCTAGAGCAAGGAACTGCCCCTCAGGCTCCAAACAAAGCACCTTTGCCATTTCTCAGCCTGCACAGTTGACTGTGCAATATGGAGCAGATTCCATCCAGCAAATTGGCTGGTCAGCCTTTCTCCTCAGCTGTAAATAAACTATTAGGAAAAAATAAGTAAAAAATTATGATATTGGTATTGTGATAGTAGTCAAGGCCTTCTTAAGGTTTGGAGCCCCAGTACCATGCTGAATCTCACATGGGAGGCCCTGTGGCTTTAGTGAGATATGTGTGGACCACAGAGAAGGAAAAACACCAAGATATTCTTCCTCAGAAGAGTTTGGAAACTGCAGAATGTACCAGAATGAGAACTGATCTACATCCTCTTATCAGAGGAGTTATTTGATGAAATCCTGGGTTCTGGAAAGACAAAGGAGAAGAGGGGGAACACTCCTCCAGTATCAGGCTGGACTCTCAGAAGTGAATCGCAGTGTTCTGTTAATGTCCATGGTGCCCACAGCACCAAAATGCCATTCCTTGGGTGTTTCATTGGCACTAAACTTTAAAAAGCACGAACTGGAGAGAATTCTGCCATTTTATCCCAGAGCCATGTCAAGCCCCCACCTCCCCAGCCCCAAGGATAGGTCCCCTTCAGGGAGCAAAGCCCCCCGTCTCACTGAGCATCACCAAAAGTTTAACCCCTTCACTCCAGGAGCCTGGGAAGCAGCTCGGGTGCGTCCAGGCAAAGATCCCGAGCTCACACCTCTCTACCTGAGTCCGTCTTTTGGAACCCCCTCCAAGGAGCACTATGTCAGACTATGAAACCCGGTGTTGATAGTAATGTGAAAAGCAGCCTGGATTCCCCAGCCACCCACACAATGAGGAGACACTCACTTTACCAAATGTTTGTGAAAGCTGCAGCAGATTTTGGAATACGCCTCATCAATGAGGCCCTGGCACTTTACTCAATACTGAGGCATTCAGTGAATTCCCAGCCATGAGCACCGGGAAGCAGATGACAGCACAGTTCTTAACAACATTGCCACCTAAGAGCTGAAAATCCTCCCGCTGTCCCGGGCTGTCGCGGCCATCCACGGCACCGGCAGCGACTTTTCCCTGTGGCGCATCCTCACTTTTGGCAGCCGGAGCCGTCCCTGCTCGGCAGTGCTCCCTTGCCCGTGTCCCCGAGAGCCGAGCACGCCTCGCTCAGCCCGGCCCGGCTCCTGGCTCTCAGATAGGCTGGGAAGCAGCGCTCACATGGCACTGCAGGCCACCGCCACCGCGCTGCCTCCTCCTGACTGGAAGTCTCCTTCATGAAGGTGGCCGTGCCATTTAACCCAGCACTAAGGCAGTTTAGGAAACCTGGTCTAGATTAGAGTACTAGAAACAGGAGTAGTGTCTCCCCCCTCCACGAAAAAAAAAAAAAACGGGCTCTGCCAACTGTGTGATGGCAAATATGGACTGAATCGTTGACATGGAAACCGGACTAAAGTCAGCGCTGCCTCGGCTCAGCTCGCACACACAAGTTATCATTATCCAGCCTTTCCCTGGCTACAAACACGGACTGGATCCGGCTGCCGGAGCCGGCTGCGGCTCCCGAGATAAAGTCTGAAGGAGCGAGCGGGGCAGAGCGAGGGGAGCTGGGCAGGAGCGGATGGAGCTGTGTGAGCTGTGTGGGGATGGGGAAGGATGCTCTTCCCCCGCACCGCACCGGGCGTGCGGGGTGTGCACGCTGGACCCGAGAACAAGAGACCCATCTATTATAGTCCATGGGGCGCCCTGCAAAAGATGGAACGGAGCTGGGAGGGTTATTGGCTGTACCTCAGCTTCCCTTATAGGATTTTTGCTAAAGAAAATCACATTTCCTTTCAATGTGTTTATATTTGCCCAGCCTATTCCTTGCAGCGTTTGTTGTATCTGGGTTAAGCACTCTCCTTGTGGCTCCATCACCACGAAGACTGATATTATTTGAATTATTTGTTTGCCGGGCATCGTGCGAGACAACGCTCACTTATCCCCTTCAACAAAATGCTAAAATATTGTATAATCTCGCTTTCTGGGGAGACACAATGGCTCTGCCAGGTGAAGGTAACTCTGTCCCTTTGCCGAATGCAGCAGCTCAAAGGCAGGCGTGGGTTTTCCAGGGGTTTTGCTGCTTCCCACGCCAGGTTCCCCCGGGCAGGGAGCGAGCCCCGGCGAGAGCCCGCTGGTGCCATCTGACAGCGATCTGCGAAACTTTGGATGCATTTTAAGGCAGGAAAGTGGACTCGGCCTGACTCGAGGAAATGCATTATTTTAGCAGCACTGGCGAGGAGGAGGAAAAAGCGAAGCGGAGTTTGCGGAGGGGAAGGGACGCGGGAGCGCAGCCCCCGCGCATCCTGCGCGACCCCCGCGGGCCGGGGGCAGCCGGGGCTGGGGCCGCGCGTGTCCCGCGCCCCCGGCCCGCACCGAGGCACCCCAGAGGGGGAAAGCGGGACACGGCAAATTTTGGGGGCACACGTGTGCGGATTGGGGGTGAGCGAGGACAGCAGCGCTCACCCCGCAGTGAAAGTAAGGGTGGGGGTGGAAATCGGTGATTCCAGGGAAAACTGGGGGATATCGGGAAGGGCAGGAAAACAATAGTGAAGTGCAGGGACAGACGAACCCCGTTTATTCTGTGTACCCGGGGGTGCACCCCGGCTGCCCTCGGACAGCAGCGCTCCGGTGCGCTCGGGGAAGGAAGAGTAAATCTACTGAAAAAAAAAAAAAAAAAAAAGAAAAAGAAAAAAAGGGCAAAAAAGAAAATCAAAACGCGGACCGGAGTTTGCAAAAACCCCTGCACTGGATCCGGAGCCAAGCTTCTGTTTTCCCTGAATCCCACCAGATTTGGGAGCTCTCGGGTGGGTTGGCAGAGAGACCACTTTCTGTTGCGAACCCCACTGTGAAGAGTTAAAAAAAGGGGGGGAAAAAAGGCTTTTAAATCTGAAAAAAGAGAAAGATCTGAACTCTGGGCCTGGATTTTCCCACTGAAGGAAAACTTATTGTGTTCCAAATCCTTGGGACCTGGCGATGCCGTGCGGGAGGGGTCTGCTGCAGGTTCTCCTGTCTGGAAAAAGCTGTCCCTCGGCCTTTCCCCACCTCGGTGCCTCTTTTCAGTGGGGTGTAAAAAACACATCCCCTCCCGTGAAAATCTACCCCCCTAAAGTGTATTTTTAGAGAAGTTTGAGTTCAGGCGTCACGACTGGGGAGGGGGGTGCTGCGGGAGAGGCAGGCGCTGAGAAAGAAGGGTTTTTTTCCCCCTTTTCATCAAGCTCTCGCACTGCCATTTTCCCGAGGCAGGGAGGGAGCGAGGGAGGGAGAGCGGAGCGACAGACAGCGCTGGCGAGGAAGTTTCTCACGGCAACTGCGGGCTGGATCGGGAACGGAGCCTTTTGTTCCCGGCAAGTTCAGCAGGAGAGAGAGTTGGAGCCTGCTGGAGAGAAAAACCAGCGGAGAAATAAAATGGAGGGAAGTAGGAAGAGAGGAGAGAGAGCTGGTGCTGGGCTGAGATTAACTGCAGAGCACCGCGCTCGGGTGTGCGCGGCATTTATTTAGAAAGTTGGTGTGGTAGCCTGAGGCAGAAATCCCTCGTTAAGTGCATGGGAATGAGTGAGAGACCCAAGGACACGCAGTGCTGGGCAGGAAGTGGAATTTTCCAAGGGGTTCACATCCTTCGGTGCTCTTTTTGCCAAGATTCGCTCTCCTCGCTCGATGAAGGCTGCCTCCTAGAGACACCAGGGAAAAGGCCTTAAAAATGTGGCGTGCTCCAGGCCTGTTTAAACTGAATAATTAAAGGCTGGGCATACCCTCCATGAGAGATTGCAGCGCGGTCTGAAGCCCAGACGCAATTTGGGGTTCTGCCCTGCCTCCCCTCCGCGTCCCTTTCTGCCCAGTGAGTGTTGAAACACGGTGCATTGTGGCCATGATCTCGGAATGGGGTGAAAAGTCACCTAAAACCCAGCCCCCCCTCGATTTAATGCTTAGACACACATCCAGTACATCCCATATTCACATCCACAATTGGTTTTGTCCCCCTGCACACGCTGCTAATCTTTCACCCCAAACCACTCGTGCTCTTTGCGTGTATGCAGACCCAGAATGTGAAATAAACTTGTCTGAATTAACCCCCAAATCGCTGACAAACACCCATCCCTTTAGCAGGCACCCAGGAAGGGGGAGCAGAACCAATCCCCTCGCTATTTGTACACTCCGTCCAGGTGGAATTAAAAAGCAAGAGCCCGATCACGAGGCGAGCGAATTTTTCAGCACAAGTTTTGGGTTTAGTGAGGTGTCCCGAAAATACGGTTTGATTAAAAACGTTCATCACCTTGTGCCTTCCCGGCAGGGCAGGGGAGAAGCTCCGGTGCCCTGTGAGAGCGCGGCGTGGCTGTGACAGCAGCTCAGCGAGACACCACGTGGGAAAGCCGAGCTCGGGATTTAAACGTGCTTTTCCACTCCGGCCATGAGGGAGGGAGAGCCTGAGCTGGGGGAAATAAATAAATAATGAATGAAAAAAAGGCTTCGCGTGGAGCTCAGAAGCGACCTCTGTGGCGGCCGGGGACTGAAGTTCAAGAGCCCCGGGCTGGGAGCGCGGAGCAGATGCGGCTCGGGGAAATCCAACAGCAGCAGGAATGGAAAAGGGGGCTCGGGGGTCGGGGCTGCCCCCCCCGGGAGGCGCAGCGGGGCCGGGTGGGAGCGGTCCCACCCCCGCATCGGAGCTGGCTCCGTGTTGTGGGAGCACCCTGAGCTCCGCGGGGGACGCGGTGCCCGAGCCCTGCCCGCTCCCGGTGCCCCCGGCCCCGCCGCAAACCGCGGCCGCCGCTGCCCCGTCCCGGGGCCGGCCCCGAGCAGCCCCCGGGAGCGGCCCCGGCCCCACCCAGCTGCCCTGCCCTGCCCTGCCCTGCCCGGGCGGGGGACACCGGACGCCCCCGTCCTGCCCTGTCCCCGTCCTGCCCTGTCCCTGTCCTGCCCGGTCCCCCTCCTGCCCTGTCCCCGTCCTGCCCGGTCCCTGTCCTGCCCTGTCCCCGTCCTGCCCTGTCCCCGTCCTGCCCGCTCCCTGTCCTGCCCGCTCCCTGTCCTGCCCTGTCCCCATCCTGCCCGCTCCCTGTCCTGCCCGGTCCCTGTCCTGCCCTGTCCCCGTCCTGCCCTGTCCCTGTCCTGCCCGCTCCCTGTCCTGCCCTGTCCCCGTCCTGCCCGGTCCCTGTCCTGCCCTGTCCCCGTCCTGCCCTGTCCCCGTCCTGCCCGCTCCCTGTCCTGCCCGGTCCCTGTCCTGCCCTGTCCCCGTCCTGCCCGCTCCCTGTCCTGCCCGCTCCCCATCCTGCCCTGTCCCCGTCCTGCCTGGTCCCTGTCCTGCCCTGTCCCCGTCCTGCCCTGTCCCCGTCCTGCCCTGTCCCTGTCCTGCCCGGTCCCTATCCTGCCCGGTCCCGGCGTGTCCCACGGAGCCGCCCCGCACCGGGACCTCTGCGGGCCTGGGAAAGTTTAACAGGGGAACGTCAGGAAGCATCAGGCAGGAATTTCAGTGCATCCCGTGGTTTATGGTGGCGTTAACTTTTACATATTGGGAGTAATTAGCAGCGAGGCTGTTAAAAGCAGATTTAAATAACCACCCCCCTCCCCCCTTTCTCTCCTTGCCCAAAATGGTCCAAATCCGGTTTACCTCTGACTCGACCCCCACCCGGACAGAGGTGAGAGCACAAACCCCACGGTTTGTCCATGGAGGCAGGAAAACATATTAAAACCCGCATATTAATTAACAAGTCAATTAAAATAAATATAATTTTGCCATGGTTATTTTGGGTTCTGCCCCTCCCCGCCCCCCAACTTTGTTTTAGTAAAGTGGGGAAACATATACAGAAACCTTCCTTGCAGTAGATGCTTTTTTTTTTCAAACGGAGCCCAGATGCTGGTCAGGATTAAGGTTACACCAAACACATTCTACATTGCCATTTTCCAAACAGAATAAAGCAGATGGAAAAGATGGAAGAGGATAAAGCAGGAACGGAGCAGCAGTGAAAACTGCAAGCCCTGCACTAACGCTGAGAGGAGTGAGCTGGGATGCCAGGAGAGGCAGAAAGAAAGCAAGCAGGCATAGCGCCGCTGCATATCACATTCCTCACAGTTAAAATGAGTATCTTTAATTAAACAGCTGTCAGAATTTGGGCTTTAAACCTTATATTTAAAAGTGGAGAAGGAAATTGAGCTGCAGCTGATCACCGCGTCTCCTCAGGGCTCAGTCCTGGGAGATGTGAAAGCCACTGGCCGGGGGCCATCAGAGTACTTAAGTCTCTACGTAATTTTAAACATCAGCAGCCCCGGTGATTTTAAGGATCTACTCCCTTAAAGTTAGCCATGCACTCAGCACTTTACAGGATCCGCCCAGCACACTCAGAGCAGCTCTGAGCTCCAGGACATGAGTATCTGCACATCTGAGAAACAAAGAAGATCCTCTTTTCAATAGGTTAAACATTTCTGCTATATTTCTAAGAGACACCAGTTCATCCATACTGGGAAATTGGATCAGACTGGAATAAAATCTCAAGGGGAAGTTAGCAGAATCTGTGCTTATTTGCAAAATATCACCATTTGGCAAATTCAGATCTTAGGTGAAATTCTACAATAGTGGTTTACTCAGCACCGTGACTCAGTTACATGATGTGCTTTGAAAATCTCCTGCAGAAACTGACTTTAGGAGATTTTGTTGGTATTATATCGACACACACGACACAGAGAAGGAGCACACAAACTATTAAATATTCATGCCATGGGGAGAACACTTAGTAACGTCCCTTCATTCCAGCTGTACAAAGGCAGGCACAAATAACTGCTGAAAAAATGAACAACCCAAAACAATCGCAACATTCCACATCAACACGGCGGCGTTGAGCAGCTTGCAAACACTGGCCAAGAAAGGGTCAAGCAGTAATTGTCCTTATCTACCTTTCAGCAGCCTCACATAAACGGTAATTCCAATCTGAATTCTGTAATTCTGTAATCAGCCCCCCCCCCGCCCCGGGAGTGTTGGGACTTCCCACACGCTCAGGGTCCCTGTGTGGGGATGGATTTTCTGCTCCAGGCCTCCACCCCTGGAGCTCACATGGCCCGAAGTCACCTTCTGAACGTCACAAGTAGGGACCTTGGTGACATTTACTCACAAACAAAAATTCAAACACGTTCTGACCAGCTTTGCTGGAACTTTCAGAGTTCAGCTCTGGGACTGTGAAATGAGGTCATTTTTATCTATCAGTTATCTCTGCCTTGAGAGAGGCCCGTGATCACACCTCAGCAACAGCACTGCTGGTAGAGTCTGGGATATCACACACATTTTTCACTAAAACAAAAGCATTGGCCTGAGCTTCCTCTGTAAAACTGAGCTCCAGACATACTGAAGAATTGTAAAAATGACATAATTTTCAAATATTCATGAAAGTATTGAGTATATCTGGCAAAAAACCAAAAACCCAGTCCAAATTCAAACATGCAACGGTTGTTGCTTGCATCCCAATCTTTAGATTTAGATCCTGAGTGAAACGTGATCAGAAGGAGTCAGAGTCATTACAGCTGTCAGAAAAAGGTGCAATTAACAGTATTATGAAACAAAGTATTTTAAAAGATTACTTTCCCGGCTTCAGGAAACATAGTTACTGACCTCGGGCTTTCCTGGGTTCCTGCAGTCCCTGGGGGCACTGCAGCCCTCCCTGCCCAGCCCGACCCTCTGCAATCACTGCCTAAACATTGCTTCACCTACCTTGTCTATTTTTAGGGAGTATTTTGTGCAGGACTGCCTCATACATGTGTGCAGAGTGCCCAGCACTCTTCGTGTTCTGTGTAAACACAGGGCTGAGAGCGGTAAATAATGCTGAGGCAGCAGCAGGAGCAGAACTTCTGCAGGGCAGTGCTGAGCCACAGGCTGCAAGGAGCCCCTGGCACTTATCAGCATCCCACAGGATAACGGAGCCCTGGATTCAGCTATCATTGCTCAAGAAACTGCTCATTATCATTATGCTTTAAAGAACTCTTAAAATACTCCAAATTTTTTTTTTACCTGTTAAATAGCCACAGCACAGCAACTTTCTTTAAAAATAAAAAACAAAAAGAACAAACCAAAACAGCCACCAATAAACAAAACCCAACCCAAACACGAAGCACTACAGCTGAGTTGTGATGCAAATGAGTGAATTCATTTCCACCACTTCTAGAGGTACAAAAATAATCTAAATTTGACATCCTATTATGGGGAGAAAGGAAAAAACCCAGCCCAAAATCAAGGCAAAGATGGTGAAACTAATGTCCAAACAACGAGAGGCTAATTAACCTGACCTCAGTGAGATGCAAAACTGAAATTATTCTTCCTCAGGAGGGGGAAAAGATGTTGAGGAAAGTAAAGAGATAAAGTACAACAAAGGTTGCAATAATGGCAAAGCTGATGTCTTTCTTTGATAGGGCAGTAAATTTTTCTGGGTAAAGGAAGACAGAGCAGATCTCATCCATCCCCAAACCAGTAAAGTGTTTGGTCCGGTGCATCATGTAAAAACACCAGTTACATTGGAAAATATGAAGGTCAGTGCAAGAGAAGCTTTGTGGGTGAAAAATGACTAAAAATCCAGAGCTGGATTGTGCTGAAATGGGAAGTTCTGGGCTAGAGATGCTGTTGATGGGCTTTAAGTGACACGAGCACAAGGAACTGAAAGAGTGCGAATGCAGGTGGTGACTGACAACATGCAAAGGCACCAGTCAGGAGACTGGAATATCCTGAATGAAGACCTGGATGAGGTTCTGGAACAGCACAGGAATCCTGAGGAATGGGCTGGTGGAATGCAGTCATGAGATTAATGCAAATCACAAGGCTGTTCACAGGGGGGCTGACAGCCAAACTCCTCTAACCTGGGAATTCAGCACGGCTGGGGAAGGATGGAGACTCAGGAGCGTTATTTAGTCACAGAAACCAAGGTGACAAATGGGATCTAAAGACCAGGTAAGGCACATCCAGATGTTATGGCAACAGCTCTCTTACAGAATTTTGGGTACAGTTTCTATTCAAGAATGACACATGATAACTGGAATAATCACAGAAAAAGCTCCCTGAGCTGGTTACAAGAGCAAGGAATCTGTCAGGAGAGAAGAGTGAAGCTTCCTTTCAGCAAACTCCAACAAAGAGAGGGGTGATAGGGTGAGTTTGTATACACAGACTATGGCTTGAAGACAGTATTTGAACTCCAGGTTATGTTGGCAATAAATACATATCTAAAGGCCTGAGTACAATTAAAATGATTGCTAGAATAGGGTGTCTAATTATTAGGAAAACTAGATTTTAAAGAATTTTTCTTTCCTCTGGGGGAATATAGACCCAGTGGAGAACTTTGACAGTTTTGTCATTATTTTCCCCACTTTTAATCAGTGAAATGAGAAGAAAATCTCTGCAATATTGTGAAGATTCATTAATGGTGGTTAAAAAGTATTCAGACACTGTAGTGATAAGTGTAACAAAAATCCATTACAATTAGTAATTCTGTACTTACTGCAGCACCTGAATTATATGCAATAAATAAAATATGGAAGCAAACATCAAATAACAAGGATAAAAGAAAACTCTGAATGAGACAAGAGTTTGAGAAGGCAGGTTGTATGATTTGATTTATAATTAGAGTTTACATCATGGTGCAAAGAACTGGATTAGGGTGGGCAAAAGTGTAAGAAGCACAGACAGGGGAACTGAGCACCCTGCTTGGCTCCCTGGTAAATTCATGTGGGTCCCAGAGCGTGAAGAAGCACGGAGCAGAGGGTGAATGAATGTGGGCCTGGAGCACACCCCAGCTCAGCACATTCCCTGTGGCAGGCAGTGCTTGGAGGACCCAGCACTGACCCTGGTGTGGCCAGGCCTGCACACAGCGTCACTGTCACCGCAGGGAGCTCTCCAAGGAGAGACATTTCCACAGGAACAGCTTCCAAAATCCCAGAACACCTCCAGAACACCAGAAAGGCTCACACCACAGGCCTGCTTTTCCTGAAGTCTTTCTGTTTCCATCACAAGGAACCACCAGGAGCATGTGGCACCATTTCTCTCATCTCACATCTCTTCCCCTCTCCACACAAAATGTACCTGCTTTAGCAAAACAGCAACAAACAGGGCTGCCCTTCTGGGGTCTCCTGTCCCAGGCACCTGCCCACTGGAGATGCTTTCCATGCTCCTCTTCCGAGCTTCCTTGGCTCTGCCATCTCTTCCCCTTCCCATAAACACCAACACACACAATTAGGGAGCAAAAAAGCACCTTGTGCTGGGGGGTTTCCTCCTTTTTCCTTTACCTTTTTGTTTTTCTCAGTGTTCTCACCAGAGGATACCTCACAAGCACAAAAGATCATATATATACATTAAAATAAGATCCCATGCCAATATTCTTGACAAAAACACCAGAGACTTCAGTTAGAAATAATCAGAAATCTGCTCTTCCACAGGTGGCAATGGGCTTCTGCACGTTAAGGGATGTTTAAATGGATTTACCACTTTCTTCTTCATGAACCTTGCAGCCTTTCAGAAAAGAAGTTGCACAGGGAAAAAAACAATGGATGTCAGGAGAAAAGGAGTAGTCATTTGTCAGGTTGACCCACAGAATCCCCAAATTCCTGAGAATTCCCTGTCAACACACTGTGAAAAATAACATACAGCTGAGTAGCAGAACACCTCTCTGTGGGATAACTGCCCAGAATATCTTGAGAGGTAAATTAATACAAGAAAGAACCAAGCACTGTGCACCCGATTAACAGTGAAAATACCTGAAATCAGCATAACAAAGTGGGGTGAGTGCACTTGTGCTCAGGATGGTTAAACAGCTGTAATTAGATCAAACAAACTAGATTGATGTATCATCCCTTTGTAGCTGTGGCCTCAGAAGGCAGGTCAGGAGCTAAGTTCAGTAAAACAGTTTTAGTGCTGCAGCTTTTATCTAACAAGGCACAGCCACACACTCAGTCCAAAGTAAATACTGCTCAGGAGAACTGCTGAATTCCAAAGAAAGAGAGTTTCTAGAGAAGGTGCTGCTCCTCAACAACAACCTTAACTTTTGTCAGTAATGAAACTCTCCTCATGAATCCAATAATAGACTCTTTGGATAAACACTGCTCAGGATTTTGGTTACAAATTCATTCAAGGCATTTGAAGGTCTTTATTGAGTTGCTTCCCATTCACTTAAAGTGTCTGCACAAAATGGGTGAATTCTAATTTGCTTTGTTCTTTCAGAACCTTTTAATTAAATTTTAGGAAAATAATGTAAAACAACACTGAATGAAATATGGTCAGAACATTTCAGAGATGAGCAAAACATAAAGTAGCAGATGGTAGGAAGAGGATATATGTGAAGAAATGTAAATAGCAGGGAACCTCACCACATCAAAGACGTGAGGCAGAACTGCAAGACCCCTGGGAGAGCTGAGGAGAAGCAGAAACCACTGAGCTGAGAGGTATCAGCCTTTCCTTGCTCAGAAATGACACAACACCAATGGGAAGCTCCAGTCTGGTAGAGGGACCCCTCGTAAGTGAGGTGAGATTGCTGTGAAGGGTCCTTAGAGTGAGTATGGGAGGAAGGGAGGAAACAAGGACAGGTGCCAACAAATGTATTTATCAAACACTCTTGGAATAGGAAAGATACCAACTCTACAGAGCTGTAGGCAATGAAGACATTATAAAGGAGCTAACAGTAGAAAATGACCTTATATTGAAGACAAATGAGATGAATTGTTTAAGTTAGGCAGGAGCCCAAGCAAAGAGAGGCTAATACTGTTAAAGAGAAGCTACTGAATATCAGGGGATGTTTAAGGGTGAAGGGAGGCACCCTTGAGGAGCAGGGCCCAGCTGATAACTGCAAATTCAGCTGAAGGAATAGCTGGAAAATGGTGACCATTCTAAACATTTGTATTTCAAATAGTTGGTAAGCACATTCCCACAGCAGCACTCCAAACCTCATGGAGCCCAAATCACAACTATTCCCATTTTGTATCTTCTTCTGCCCCAAGCTCCATTTGTCTGGGTGATTTATGAGGTGAGCTCTGGCTGCACAAGGCTTCTCTCCTTCTGAATGGACGAACAATTCAGATAAGGAACAAATCTCTTCTGAGTGAATAGAGGAAACTGGACTTAACTGCATTGACTAAGGTATTTATTGTACATCTAGGCCAGAGGAAGCTTAGCACTTTTAATACATATAAAACTGCAGAGAGCTGCTAGGAAGAGCAGAAACCAAACAAAACAGATTCACAAGTTCCTTAATTATTTAAATTAAGCCACTGAAGTAACAGGAAAGAAAGAGCAACAGATATCTATCAATTCCAGTGGCTGATTCCAGCCACCCACAGGAACGGAGGAGCAGTTGGCTCTGTGTCCCCTCAGGCACCCTCAGGCTGAGGAACAGCCAAATTGTAATCACATAACCTCCAACGGGCAGTGCTTTCGTGGCTGTTGATTCCATAAATTGTCTTGAGGTTCCTTGTCATGGAAGACATTGGATATAATTACAGACAAAAAAAAAAAAAAAAACTACAGGCCTGGTCCTGGGCAAGGTGCTTTGGCAACTCAGCAGCTCAGGGGATCATCAGCTCTTTGTAGACAGGAGCCCAATGCTAAGAGACAAACTGCAAGAAATAAATATCTGTGGTACCACTCCAACTTACCAGTTCAGAACAGACACACACAAAATTCCTGAGAGGCAATGAAACCACAGAATTAAAATTTTAAGTGCAAACCCCAACATTAAGTCATCCATTTGCAATTGTTGGTGGTGAATCCATCTACTCCAGATGGGAAGAGGTCACTCTCTTCTTTTTCCAGGGCAAGTCTATGAATAATTTGAGTGATTAAAGCTCAAATCAGGGGTGAAAATGAAAGACTGGGAATGCACGTGGAAAAGAAACCACACTCACAAAGAGAGCCTCACTCAGCTTTCATTCTGGAATCAGGAAAGGCCCCTTCCATTTCTGTCCTGCCACAAAATACAGGTGAGCTCGTACATTTTTTTCCTGAAGAGTTGTCACTTTTAAAGGCACATTGAAATCTTATTTTTACTTTTTAGGTCTCCCTTCCTCTATTGGAGATGACCTAAATTTTGAGCTGAAGCACTCACAGCATCCTCGCTTGGAATAGAAAACAACAGCAAAAAAACATCAGGCTGTGAAAAGAGGCAAAATAATAGGAGGGAAAATTACAGTGAAGTCCTCCCTGAATAAGAGGAGGTCACAAAGGCTGCAGAAATAGAAGCTGAAGTGGTGCTATCCTGAGCCAGGGGACACAAAGTGGTTGCATTTACAGCCCAGGCAGGGGACAGGTGGGCAGGATGTGAATGGAAGCAAACGGCCGCAGTTCTGGGAATACCCAACAGCTCTCAGCATCCCCTTCAAACACTGCTCGGGGAAGAAATGTCACACACACAAACTCCAAGAGCCTGCTGCTGTCACAAAAAACCCTACAGAAACCTGAGTGCTTTCTAGGACTGCTCAAATAGAACCAGACAGCTACAGAAAGGGGGAGAGGCAATATTTTATATGTTAAATAGAAAAATGTATGGGAACACATATAGAGCCCAATAGTCAGCAGTAGAGACTCCTGAACATTCATGCAGCTCATCCTTAACAAAACAAACCCCAAAATGTACTTGCAGATACATTGATTTTGTTTTATTTTATCATCTTAAACAGACAGCAGAAACTGAGATTATAATCTGTGCCTTTTTAAAATTCCATTCAACAGATGTTCATAAACAGACTTGAGCCAAATTTCAGGTCCCCAAAAGGATATTCAGCCTGAGAACTTTTACAAATGAGTGGTAAAGTCCCACTTTTCCCCTTGTAATCATTGCTTTTCTGAGACACTAAATCCTCTCTTAGCCTCATTACAAGTTCCCACCAGCATAAAATGTATTTTTCATTTCCATTTCCTATAGTATTGTTTTCCAAAAATGGCATTTCCCAGCACAAGACAACTCTCCTTCACTCCTTTTTATGTCACCTCCTCAATACCAAAGAATTGTCTCAGTGACAAGGCTCTGTTCTTCTAAAAAGATGAAAAAAATCCAAGTGGTACTAATAAATATTTACTTAATGTAAAGAAAGGGGAATTCAACACTTAAGGATGAAAATTACAGGGGAAAAAAAAGGTGTTTGGAAAGGCAAGGCTCTAAGAAGTTCAGTGCTGTTTATGAGAACGACTGCTCAATGGCTCCTTCTGGGACACAGTGAGATGACTTCTTTAAAAGTATGGTCTAGAAATACCCCCAAATCACTGAAATTATAAGTCACCCGAGTATTTCAGCTGCAATACAAAATTAAGAAATATCAGGACACATAATGAAAATGGTGGAATGAAACCAGCATTGCACTGACTTGTCTATGTTAAAAGGGGAAGGGGGGGCTGAAGTGAAAGGCTTTATTTTTACTTAATTACTCTCAGTGCTCCCTGGGGACTCCTTCCAAAGCGTATTTTGTATTTGGACCTAAATGCAAGCAGGATTCAGCCTTGATCTTATTCCTTATGACAATAGGTTTCTTAAATTAGAAGTCCCACAACTGGAATGTTGACACTACTGCTGGCTCCTCCAGCACCTCTGAGTCCCCCCTGTGCTATGAATCCATTAACCCGGGAAGCACTGAGAACAGGGGACCACAGACTGTTCAAAATTTAAAAATCCATCCACAAAACAATACTTCGTGAGCTTGCAGCATCTTTCATCCATGTATGTGGAAATGGGAAGTCTCAAAATACTTAAAAAAAAAAAAAGAAATCAACAAACCCACCTAACTTCAAGGTATTCTGAAATGATAACATATTAATTGAGTGAGCATCCACCTGTGATGCGATTTAAGACTCTCCTACTGCAGCATTTCACACATATTCAATCCACCTTCTGGTTACAGCGTGCAAGTTTATGTATGCTATGTAGAAGGAACAGCAGAGCTGGTTAAAGATTTTCTCTTGCTTCACATACTCTGCAAGCTTCTCATTAACTCATACATGACTTTAATCAGGGCTGAAGCACACACTTCCTTCAGCATGCAGCAGAACTGAGCTGGGGAAAAAAATCCTCCATAAAATATTATTGTAACCATGAATTAATAAAGAGAAGGGCAACGTTTTCCTAAAGTGGCTGCCGATTCTCATCTGTAAAGGGTTAAACCGACCTTCGCTGATCCAGAAGAGGTAATAAAATAGAACTTTAAGGACAAAAATGGAGCACTTCAAGAGATTATTATGAAGAGCCACATTCAAGAACACAAAACCTTATTCTTAAAGCACAGATGCTTCTGAAACAAGAGATCGCACGTTTTTAACAGCACATTGCCAACCGCTTATAATGAATAAGCAAAACGAGGGAATCAGGGTGTTTTTTTTCATTTTTCCTTGGAGCTCAGAGGGAAGGGGCATTCATGGATGTGGTAGCAGAGCCAGCTCCGCACTTCTGCAGGGCTGTGGAGCTGGTGCTGGTCGGTGTGTGGGGGGAGAAAACAGAGTAAAACCTGAGAAAAACCCATCAGAGCTCCTGTCCTCCCCTTCCAGCGTTAATGGGAGGGATACGAGTCCATGGGAGCTGCAGTGGGGGATGGTGCTGGCGGAGGGGGTGGGGAGAACCGAGCGAGGCCTTACAACCATCAGCAGCTCTTGTTCTTGTTCCTTTCAGCCTTAGCAGGAGGATGTGAAGCTCATGGAGCCGGCAGCGGGATGGGGGGGGAAGCAGCGCAGGATCATAGTTTAGCTTTTGTCCTTTCTCCGCAGGGTTAATAGGAGGACACGAGTGTCACCGGGATAAGGGCAGGGCCGGGGGGGCACGGCGGGGATCGCAGCTCCCCGCAGGGCTCCCGGCAGCGTGTGCTGGGATTTGTGGGGTCCTGTGCGAAGTCACAACACCCGCGGGCGAGGGGTGTGGGGGGGGAACACGGGGCAAACTTCCCTCAACGTGGCGGCTCCGCTTATCCAGCACGGCGAGCCCGGGGTGCCCCGCGGGGTGGGGCGAGCCCCGGCCTTATCTGTGGGGCGCAGGGAGCGCGGCTCCGCGGCCGCGGGCAGGGAGGCAGCGAGGGAGGGAGAGCCCAGGTGCGCTGACAGAGGGAAGGGGGGCACAGGCGGCCCCGCGGCCGCTCTGAGGGCGCTCCCTGCCCGCAGCGGGAGCGCGGGGCTGAGGCGCAACCCCGGCCCCAAAACAGGGGAAAGTTTCCCCAAACTTTGGCGCGGGGGTCCCGTCCCCCCTCAGCGAACCCCTCACGGCGCCCCCCCCTCAGCGGCTGTTCCCGCCCCTGCCGCAGGGGGAGGGGGGCGCTGTTCCCGGCTCCGCGCCGCGTTTTCCCGCTCACCCCCCGCTCCCCGCGCCTCCTCACTCCTCCGCGCCTCCGGATCCCTCCGCCGCAGCCGGCGCTGGGGCTTTTTCACCTACCCCACCCCCACCGCTTCATCCCGAATATCCCGCCCGCAGCTGCGGGGAGGATGCGGGAAGGGAAACGCTTCTCCCACCCTGTTCCTGCAACGGGGTCCTGGCGTCAGGGACCGCGGGACGGAGCCTTTGCTGAGTGAGGGAGAAGAGGCTGTTGGGACTACTTGGCGTTCCTGCCACGGCCTCGGCGGAAGGAGCGCGCTTGAGCGAGAGGCTGTGCAGTACTGCGGCTCTCCTCAGCGCTTCCTGGAAACTCCCGCTTAGGAGCGAGGGGGGGCGGGAGCGAAAGAGTCCCAGGCCGGGAATGGGAGGGGGGCAGGGCACAGCCCCCTCCCCGTGCCCGGACGCCCCCCGAGCCCGCTGACACCCCTCAGGCCGACGCTTACCGCCTCTTCCTGTGCAGATGGAGTAGGGAGAAGTCAGGGATAAACTCCCTCGTAACAGCCGTGCGGGGTGGTGGGGGCTGAACCCCTTTTCCCCTCACAGCCTGGGGTCTGGAAGAGCAGACTCGCCCCTTTCCCCTCACAAACTGGGGTCTGGAAGAGCAGACTCCCCCTTTCCCCTCACAAACTGGGGTCTGGAAGAGCAGACTCCCCCTTTTCCCCTCACAAACTGGGGTCCGGAAGAGCAGACTCCCCCTTTTCCCTTCACAACCTGGGGTCTGGAAGAGCAGACTCCCACTTTCCCCCTCACAACCTGGGGTCTGGAAGAGCAGACTCGCCCCTTTCCCCTCACAAACTGGGGTCTGGAAGAGCAGACTCCCCCTTTCCCCTCACAACCTGGGGTCTGGAAGAGCAGACTCCCCGTTTTCCCCTCACAACCTGGGGTCTGGAAGAGCAGACTCCCCTTTTCCCCTCACAACCTGGGGTCCGGAAGAGCAGACTCGCCCCTTTCCCCTCACATCCCGGGGTGTGGAGGAAAGACCCCAATTTTTTTCCTCACAAGCTGGGAGCGTCTCTCTACCCCCAAAACTGAGGGCTGGGGAGCGGGGGAACGCAACGGGGTGGGGTGGGGGAAAAGAGCCCGGCATGGCCAGGGGACAGGGGGAAGAGATCCTCCAAAAAGAGCCCCTTTTCCCCCGAGTTCCTTGGGATGGGGGCGATCCCTGGATCCGGGGCCCTGGGAGCGGGCTGAGGTGGCGCGGGGGAGGGGAGGCCGGGCTGGTAAATGCAAAACGCTGGTACAGAAGCGTTTTAGCACAATCGGGCTGGAAAGCTCCGACTGCAACGGGCTGAGAACAAAAAAAAAAAAAAAAAAAAAAAAAAGAAAAAAAAGAAAAACGTGAAAAGGCTCCTTTGCTGCCCTCTGCCTGCCGAGGCTGCGGGGGAGCCCGGCCGCCTCCGAGGCTGGCGAAGGGCTGACATTGCCTGAGTGAAAAAGACGGAGGAATCCGGGCCAATTCACACACCTGTGGTGCTTCCACAGAATCAGTTCGGTTGGAAAAGACCTCTGAGATCACCGAGTGCAACCCTTCCTGGCTCTGGATACACTGGGTTATCCTTTTTCCCACGTGTGGACGTGCTTCTGTTCACCTCACTTTTGCACAACTTCAGTAGAGGTAAAACTCCTTCCCATTAGACTAGGCTGAAGAATATCTCAAGCCCAAGAGGCTTTTGGGGTCTGCACTTTAATACTTGAATTATTTAATGACACAATAGTACAAATGCCTAACACATGTAAGCCACAGAAAAGAAAAAAAAAAAAGAAAAAAAAGTGGAAAAAACCAGGAGGGTAGAGTGAGTATGCTGATAAATGCCTGTGATACACAAACATGGGCAGTAAATACCGTGTGGTTCATTAGATACCGGCTGGGGTGATCCTGCCCTGCACTTAAAGGCCTCTCACTTCCTCTGCCTTCTCCAGATTGGTGCCTCGTACCAGCTCCTGTCCAGCTCTGCTGGTTTCCAGTTTGCCCCCCTTTAAATGTGGAGCTGTTGATCCTTTCTGGTGTTACAATGCAACTCTTTGATGCCCAAAGCCCCTTCCTCTACTGAATCCACAAGTTTCAGGGATGCTGGGACTACACAGGAAAGGCAGGGAACATGTAATGGAATTATGTGGAAGAGAAAGGTCCATTAGAACAAGGAGATACCCATAAATCCTGTTAGCAGCCAAGTATTTCCATAGAAATTTCCTGATTTTAGATGCCCAGCACCTTTCCTATCCATTTCCTTAACACCATTCCTAAATCCCTACGTGGCTTCATTTACAAACCTAAACCCCAAATGTAAATTGATGGGGGAGGATCTCTTTGAACTCCTGTGTCCTTGGGTTTTAGCTCTAAATTCCGTAGTTCAGGATCTACTGGAAAGGGCAGCCTCCAGCTCTTGGACCAGGAATCATCTCTTGGCTTTAGACTCCTCCAGCACCGCTCAGTTAAAGATGAGCTGTGTTAAAATCTTTTAGTTATGCGCTCTTTGTGGAACTTTTATTCCTTTGCTCTTTGTACCCCAGTCAGTGCAGAACAGCTTGTAAATGCTTGGATTTATTCTGTCAGCCTCACACTGCTTCCCTTAAACATCAAAATATTAAAACACAAAAGCTCCCCGATTACTCATCAGCAGATCGGTGACTTTGCACACACTCAGCTTTCTCTGGAGTAAATTAAAACAACTCCTTCAAAAATTTTGAGCTGAGGTGGATTGTTTCCAGATTCCCAGGAACTGTGAGGGACAATGTGCCCAACACCAGGATCCTCAGAGCGGCTGCAAAAGGTAAAGATACATCTTGGGTCCTGCAATTAAGTCCAAATTAATTATTCTGGATTCATTTTGCTCAGTTAATGATGTTAATTGCCTGCCTGGCAGACTGTTTAGAATTTGGAACCATTTAATGACTGCTACATAAAGATTTTGCAGTTGGGAGTGATTTTTTGATAACAGATTCAATACAAATCCTTGTCTTGCCTCCCAGTTGTGTTGGCTCCCCAGTGCCAGGTGGAAGGGCAGTGCTGCTTGGTTTGCAATTGTGCTTTAAGTGACTACTAGATCCAGGCAGTATTTATACCTGCGTTTTTAACGTTCTGGCTGACAACATTTCGTAGTTTTAAACTCATTCAAGTAACTCAATCCTAAGCAGACATTCTACTGAATCCAGAACAGCAGAATCCAGTAAAAAAGGTGTTAGTTTAATAAAGCTGGGCACATTTTAACCAGGGAAAGCTGGGTTTATGGGCCCAGAGTACTTGGGACTCGGTGCATTTGAAGCGGTATCACTGAAAGGCAGTGCAGGGGACGCTGCTTTCCGGCTTCCCAGCCTTCTGCCAGGTCTCTGGCACAGGATGAGAGAAGTTTACAGGAGTTCCCTAAATGGGAAAGGAAAGTCATTTAAACAGTATAGTTGTGAATCAGAGGCTGAGGGAGCGCTGTCATGAGAAGGGAATCCCTCTGTTAAGGAGAGAATCGCTCCTGTGCCTCTGTGCTCAAGTGGAAGCCCCAGCAACGCTGCTGCCCAGTCACAACTCCCACGTATGAGGTGGAGATTGCAGGGAGATTATCCAGCCAAAGCAAACACGCTGGAGGAGTCAGGCAGGTGCTTTTGGAGGAGGAGGGTGTTTCAAACACACTCCTCAGCCCTCCACATGACCTGTCTGGCATCCAGCAAGGCTGAGTTAGTCCTAAGGCCAAAGGAGTAAAATGCAGGTAGAAGATAGAGGTGTCTCCTCTCCATGGCTGCCACAGAGAGAGAGCACAAGATAGCAATGAAATTTCCAAGGCATCATGCTCATTTTTCATCAAACACCCATTAGTAAAATTGTTTTCTTTGCTTTTGACAAATCAGTTCAAGCCCACACACATCCTGCAGGATACATTACACTGGGGGCTTGAGCCTCTTTCATTTCCCAAACAGCTCTGTCACCCTGTTAGTGATCGTCTACCAAAGCACTTCATTGCACATCCCTCATGACACAATAATTCCTAATATTTATACCCTTTGTAATGAATGGAAGATGCATTGATGTAGAAGCCAGATACAGCATAAATATCAACAGAAGTGGCTGAACTTGATTCACATTTTCTGGTGCTGTGCCCTCTTACAAATCTTTTTGCTGTTGTCCTGGCCTCAACAGATTTAGAATGGTATTTCAAAGACCACTGATGACACCATTCAGTAGCTGGCAAGACAAAGAATTCATGGATGGAGCTAATAAGGGAGATAAAAGCAGTCTGTGCCCCAAACCCAACATTTTCACAGTGCACGTGGGCTGGTTTTGTGAGCCAGATGCAGAGAGCTCCAGGGATGCTACGCCGCAATCCTACAACCCTAATTCTTGCGCATTTAAGGCTGTATCTGATTAGGCATTTCTGTATTTTCTGAGTATGTAATTATCTAGCACAGTACGTGCGAGTCATGGAGTAAACCCAGTTGGGAGTGGAGCACTGGGAAGGGGAGAAAAGGTCTGTACGTGGGTGAGTGGGTTTGTCCATGTCGGTGATTGCAGCTGCCTGGGAATACAGTGTGGAAAAAAGCCTTTCCTGGAAAGAAACTGAGGTGAAATCCCCTCACTGTGCTGTGAGCAGTTAGCACTTCCCTGTAGACCACCAATGAGGTGATAACTAGATCCCAGATCCTTGTAGGATCCTCATTAGGAAGAAATTCCTTACTCAGAAGGTGGTGAGGCCCTGGCACAGGGTGCCCAGAGCAGCTGTGGCCACCCCTGGATCCCTAGCAGTGCCCAAGGCCAGGCTGGACAGGGCTGGGAGCAGCCTGGGACAGTGGGAGGTGTCCCTGCCATGGCAGGGGTGGGATGGGATGGGCTTTAAGGTCCCTTCCCACCCAAAGCACTCTGTGGTTCTGGTGGTCTGTGATCCAGAGCACACCCTTGGGTATAGTCCCAAGCAGGTGACAGCTGAAGAAACAGAAGTTTCAGGCTTCTCAGAGTTGAAGAATTAAGGAAATCCAAGTGTCCTTGCTGTAAATGCAAGGTAAATTATTCATATTCTCCCTCTCCCCCCTCTTTCCTCCCTCTAGTTCAGTTTTTCTTTTCATGCTTTAATCGTTTTGACACCAAGCTGTACAAAAGTAATTTAAAATTAACATGACTGACACTTGGTAGATAGCAGGACCCAGTGCAGGGCTCCACCTTCTACTGGGAACTGCGGAGAGGGCCTCTGGATTGGCTGCAGGACCTGAGGCAGCTGATGGGGACTAAGGAAAAACACGGCAAACAATTAATTTGCTAATTTAGTTTTCTGTTTAATTTGAGACCAGAAAATTGTCAGGCACTCATCAGCCCACGAGCAAGGCTGAGTGGACTCAGGGCAGTGCTGCGCTATTGGCAGCAAGGAGGGGATGTGTTTGATTAGCCAGCAAAGCGATTTCTCCTGTGGTACAGCGTGCTTGAGCTCTGAGGTTCTGTGGTGTGGCTTTTGTGTCACCTCTCCCCAGTTCGGTGCATTTTGCACATCTGACACTGGGAGGGAGGTGACATGGACGTGTGTGCTGCAGGACAGCTGAGAAAAGTTGTCACCTCAAACACAGACCGTGCCATAGCCCGTCAGTAACCCGGTACCGCCACACGGTGCCTCGGTCAGCCGGGATGCTGACAGGGATAGCTCTGCACGCCGTGAGCATAATGGACCTGGATCGGGACTAATGTCCTTTGATGGGGAAAGAAATGCTCTAATTTGATTTCCTCCCTTCAGCTGCCGAGTGTGTAATTTCAGATCTGTGCAGAGCGGGCCCTTTACGCTTGGGTTTGGGCCTATTTTTGATTGATTAAATTGAATTGTATCTATTTATTTCACGCATCCAATTCGGGATTTCACTAGTGGCTCGTCAGAGCGAGAACGTGCACATTTATCGGGAGTGAGAACTCACCACAGCCCTCAATTTCCTCTGATGCCTTTGCCGGGATTTGGTGCTGTGGGGGCGAGTGGGTGTGCGAGGAGCTGGGAACGTGTGAAATCGAGGAGTTGGTTGCCAGCAGAGGGAGCGTGGGGCAGGGCCGGGTTCAGCGGGGAGTCAGGAGGCTGGAAACGGGACCGGCTCCCCAGGAAGCATCACACAGCTCTCTGATAAAATATCCCGAGACTGTTGGAAGATAGCATGATTTGTTTCCTTAATCCAAATGAACCGAGAGATGGGATCTCGTTTGCAAATCTGGGACCTTCTTGGCCTCCCTAATTCACAGATTCCCTGTTCCCGGCTGAGTGATGCTCCCGGGAAGCCCAAGTCACTAGATGGTACTGTTGCTGTTCAATATTGACGCCTCCGCGGGCCAGCTCCGTGTAATTTGTGAGGGAGACGTGAGCGAGGAGCCGAGAAGTAGGTCAGGGCTGCTTCCTGGGATTGGGCTGTGGGAGGGGGAGCGGAGGGGCGGCAGAGATTTTGTCAGGGCTGGTTTGCTTTGAGGTTTGCTGTCCAGAGGGGCACAGGGTCAGGCCCTCATGTAAACTCTGTAAAAGCTGGGTTTTGGTCAGCCTCACTCATGGTTAAGCCTAAGCAGAAGGATGAGCCCTCTGTGGCCACAGCCTGGGGAAGTTCTGTCACTCTCTGACCTCAGGGCACACCGAGTCACCTCCTGGCAGGAGGCAACACAGCAAATCATAGAATCATAGAAAGGCTGATTTGGCTTGGAAGGAACTAAAGCTCATCTGGTTCCACCCCCTGCCATGGGCAGAGACACCTTCCGCTGTCCCAGGTTGCTTCAAGCCCTGTCCACCCTGGTCTTGGACACTGCCAGGGATCTCCAGCTCTCCCCTAAAAGCCAACCCACAGTGAGGGACTGGTCACACAAATTCCTGGAGCACTCAGAAATCCCCCCAAGCTTTCCAATGACATCATTGCCTGGGTCCCATCCCCGTTAGGAGGTCACCAAGCTCTCCCTGGCCAGGGTAACAAACAGGTTATTGTGCTCTGTGCTGCAAACAAGCCCCGGCCCTCCCGGCTCCAGCCCCAGCGGAGAGCGGAGGAGCTGCTGCCTGCCCGGCCTGCGCTCGGGTTTCTGTTAGAGGAGAAAGTCAGGCCAATTAAATCAGGCAGCATTGAATCTCTAATTGACATAAATGAGACAGACAGACAGCTGGGAAGACTGGGAGGAGGGGAGGGGAAGGGGAGCAGGTGCCCTGGATGAGAAAGAGATGGAAATACACCCTAATAGTACCACAGCTTTCCTTATTCTGTGTGTTTACATTAGCCAGCAACATCATGGAAAGTGTCTGAGCCCCTGCTGGAGAGAAATTAGTGAAATAAATACAAGTTGCAACCATTACGGAGTTGATTAGAATGTTCCTAAAAATCTCCAAACAAACCCAAAGGAAAAAAAATCACCCTCAAAAAGACGTTTGAATTTGTGTAGTTAAATTAAGAAATCTGGTTTTTCCCATGCAGTTTGAACATGACGCCTTGCAGCTGAACAATTACAAAATCATTTAAAATCATATTTGTTTAATTTTCCACATCTGAGCAGTGCTTACCCAGGTATTTCCCCCTCTCCTTTGACCAGGGAGTGCACTTTTGTCTTTAACAGATCTTTCAAACACTAATTTATACAGAAATAAGTTATTTAAATTCATACATTTCAGAAGGATGAGGCACAAAGAGGAGGAACTCACCCAGGTCCCAGGCGGCACTGCAGAAGGAACCAGAATTACCAGCCCTCGCTGTGCCTCGCCCAGGGTGTGCCCTGGTGGAAACAAACGGTCGGACATTTTCTGCAAACACACCTCTGCTGCTGCCCCGGTGAGAAGCGAAGGTGGGAAAGCATTCCTGAGTGGATGCAGGTAACAAGGAGGGAGAAATACAGTTCTGTGGTGCTGGTGAATCCTCCAGTAGCACGACAGAACAGCAATTTGGGATAATCTATTACAAACCAACCCATATCTTAGTTTTAAAATAATCAAGATTTGCACATTGTGGTGTAAGAACCAGAAATGTTTTTCATTTACATTTCCAGAAACTTTTGAGATCTCTTTCCGAATATTTCAACACATTCTCCTTCCCCATTTTCCCAGCTGGGATAATTTTTTGCCAGCACAGGCAATTCTTCTCGGTATCCATGGGAATTGCCTCCATAATTAGACGTGCACCCAGTGCACAGATCAGAGCGCTCCAACCCAGCAGCTGGAACTAGGAGGCAGGTCTGATTAAATCTGCTCTGCCACGAGGAGAAAAGCCAGCTTTAATGAAACATCACAGGACTCCCTACCCTGTCTTTAAACAGGGCAGGAAAAGAGACTCCGGGATTACTTTGAGAGTGGCTGCTTGTGGTGTGCTCACAATTCACAGAGCAGAAAGCGAGCACTGAGTGATCCAGGGCCTTGAAACTGGGGATCTGTCTCATTAAAAAGGGGCTGATTGCCAGCAGCTTATTAAAGGGGCTCACAGTCTGCCTTCAGAGCGGCAGTGAAGGTTGGAGGGGTCAGCAGGTGCAGATGGAGGTTTTCTCCTCGAGAGTTTCTCCTCAAGCCAGTGAGATCAGGGTCAGCTTGTAGAGGAACAGCTTCTCTGGGTTCCCTGCCCTGCCCATCAGTGATTGTTTGTGGGGATCCACCAAGAGACACAGAGCCAGCCAACAGCTCTTTTTTTTTATTGAATCCCACAAGGGTTTGGGTTGGAAGGACTTAAAAGCCCACTCAGTCCTACCCCCTGCCATGGGTAGGGACACCTGCCACCATCCCAGGCTGATCCAAACCCTGGCCAACCTAGCCATGGACACCTCCAGGGATGGGGCAGCACATCTGCTCTGGACAATTTTCATGGAAAGTAAATGATTTCTATTCCTGCACACCCTGTTCTGCAGGTGCAATGTGCTCTTCAGGAAAGGGAGCTGGCGAAAGAGGCAGATGGTCGGATGGAAATTATTAATCCCATACAAGTTCTTGATCTTTAGTTGCTGCCTCCACTTGGTGGCTCAAACCCCACGACTCCTGGGGGCTTCCCCTTTTAAGAAACAGAGCTGGGAGTTGGGGTGGAGCAGACGTTAAAATTCCAAGTGGTTTGGTGGGTGGGAAAAAGGCGACTTTTAACAAATACACCAGGGCTGGGGGATCAAACAGGGCTCTGGTCTAGACAGAACCACACTCCCCGCCTGCCTCAGAAGTTCATGGCACACCAGCTGACAGAATTTAGCATCTCGTTTCCCTAACATGATTAAAATGCAGCTCCGTGTCCTGGGGTACTGACAGCCCCTCAGATCTCTCTGCATTCCAAGCCACGTTTCCATTTCCACTGCTGGAGTCGCTCCCTTTGGAAACGCAGCCCTGCGGACGAGCGGCGCTCATGGATCCCAGCAATGCAGGTTGCTTTAGCTGGGGTTTGAACTCAGCCCTTCCTGTAATTCTGTGATTTGAATATCATTTTTACAGCCCTCGCAAGGAGCAGATGAATGAGAGATTCCTGGCTTTGAGTCAAAAGCTGCGGTAATTAAATGTTTATAAAACACTTTAGGCATGCGAAGTGCTGTTGTAGACAAGGAACCAACAGATCTGGCAGATTGGAGCCGGATTTTAAGGCACACCAGCAAACAGAGCCCATTTCCCCCACTACATCTCTCTTTTAGAGCTGCTAGCAGAGGGTTATGAAGGCCATCACCAGGTTCCTTTTATTATAACCAGAATAAGTGAAATCAGAATCCCTTTCTTTCATATGAATATGTGTAATTCAGAAGTTTTCCCCTCTATAAGAACTCGCCAAGCAAAGGGTCAGCTTGCTGTTCAGCTCGGGGAGGAACTACCCCGTGGGAAACAGAATTGCTGCTACTTTTGATCTCTCACATAAAACTGGAGAGCTTCCACCTGTTACAGGTTTCTAACACCATCTGCTGTTTAAAAGGAAGATGGCATTGGAGCTCAGCAGCACTGAGAGCTTGTTTGATAAACCAGGCGCGACACCAGCAAATCTGGAATGTTTCTGTAATTGCCACAATTCCTTTTTTATTTCTTATTTCAAGCCCTGAACATATTTTGACTTGATCTTCATTATGAAGTGAATTATTTCTTCGCTAGGGGAAGCAGAATCCCAGTGAGCAGCAGCCGAATGTCAGGTCCACAACACTTCAATTTCATTCCCAGCCATGAGGCTGTCGTTTCAGCACCAACACAGATTTCAAGCAGTGTCACTCTCTCCAAAGCTTGGCCCAAAGAACTGACTTAAAAATGTTTTCATAGGAGAGAACCATGGTCGCCCTGGGGTATGAGGAGCTCAAAGCAAATAATTCTTTACATTAAAAATAAAAATATTGACCTTTTGCTGGCTCACACTGCTGCCTGTGGGACAGAATAAACACTCTAACCAAGGATTCTTCTGCTGCTTCCTAATTGAAAGAGATACAAACTTTTGTCCCAGGAAAAACAACAGAACCCAGGAGCTCATTACATGTTCAAATCGAAGGGCTCTCAACTACTGCTTTTAGTTTTCATTGCAGATATTTATAATAACAATTTTTTCTAAAACAAAAAGACTTTTCTCCAAAGGGGTCCTTGGCCATTCACCCTGAGACAAGCAAGGGTTTAGACAAAAACCACCCAAAACCTCAAAATCTAACACCAAACAGAGGTTGCAGCTCTGGGATTCTTCTCCAGTGTGATCCCATCAGCCCAGTTACAGCATCACCCCCACCTCTCGCATTTCTCACCCCTCCACACATCATTTAAAGTCAGTGGCTCCTTTTGTGAGCAGCGGCTCCTCACCCGGCACTTTCCCTGCACTTCGACAAAAGAGACCTTTTACATGTCAATTTATTTTCAGACAAGCATATCTGAAAGGGAGTTTCCCTCCGGAGTCGAATTAGTATTAATGGCAGGTGTTCAGTGGCACACAAAGGGAGGGAGGCTGAGCTGAGGCACTAAGACAGCTTGATGTTTTAATAACCAGAGGCAAGGAATGGAGTGGCAGCGGACCTGCGGCTTCCCCGGCGTGAGTGAAGGTTTTATTCACAGCCCCCATGTACTGCCGAAAGAAGACCTTGAAATATTTTAAATGTTTTCTTTGCCTTGAAAGAGGGATTAAATTGTTGAATATTCCATGAAAGCGCAGCATCCACCCCGCATCCCGTGGAACTCACTCGCAGTCACCGAGTACTTCCGAAGCCTCCCGCGGCCTTGGGAAGTGGCCGTGGCCACCACGAGAAGGTGGTGGCACCCAGGAGGCCTCCAGCTGCACAGTTCACCATCCACCAGTGCCTAGAGATGCTGAAAAAAGAATTACATGGACTAACTCAGAGGTGGGAACTTGGAGAGGGATTTGCATTAAAGTTTAAAAAGTTAAAACCACAGATCAGTTGCTCAGTGAAGTTTCACTATGAAAAAGAAAGAGAAGATGATTGTTGGGAAAATTACTGGCCTTCATTTTTAAACTGAATCTTGATGGGAATATTTCCCAGGCCAAAGGACATTTATTGATGCCCTGGTGAATTTGACAGAGGTCAGCAAGGGAAAGGCACAGCTACACAGTGGGAAAGAAGGGAAATATCCTCTCAGTGGGGTCAGCCCCTACAACAGAGAAATGACTGATTTATGCCCCAAAACAGGAAAATTTAACCTGTATTATACAGAAACAGTATTATATAGAGCTGTTCAACATTATTTTCGGGCTCCTTGACTGTGGATCAATATGTTTTTTCTGCAGAGGTTATTTCCAGGTAGACTCAGCAGTTTGAGGCTGGATTCCGGGATTTCTGCTCCCTTGAGCTTTCATTCAGACCTATTCAGGACAAAAGCTTAAAGATCAAATCCACTATTAAATACCTGAACTAACAGAAATAGCTTTCCTTGTGAAGATGTCCTTATGTATGGAAGTTAAATCAATTTTTGCCTCTTTTAAAACCAAGACAATTTGTGATATCCTCTGTATCCTCTTTCTCCCAAGTTACAGCTGAACGACCCCAAACTCCTGCAAGAGCAAATCACTTGGTCTCTCCCCCCCTCAGGAGGCATTAGATACCCAACTTTTACCTCAAATAATGCAATTTCAGTTAATATGACAACAGTACTTTGGCAAAGGTCAGGACAAAACTGGAAAAGGAAGGAGGGAGCCCAACCCATCATAAACACCTACAGCTCTCATATACAGAAAATTCACAAGTCCAATTTTATTGAGCACTGCAATTAAAAAAGTAACAGCACTTGGTTGATCTGGAACTGAAACTCAAGGCTTATTTTACTTATGGATAACTCAGAACAACGCAGTTAAAAGCCCTCTGGAGAGGAAGGTGTAGCCCTTCTTGTTCTCTCTCTTCTCCAAGGGGATGGGGGGTTTCAGAAGCTCCAAGCACAAAGTTCTTCTGATTGGAGACCCGAGGGTGGCAGAGGGCTTTGATGCTCCTGGATTTGGGGTCTGACACCCCAGGTATCGGGGTCTGACACCTCAGGTATCGTCTCATGGCCAGGCAGAACCTGCAGCAGCTGAGGGCTGCTCTCCCTCTGCCCACACTGATCTGCACCTGGTTGTCCCCACACCCCTGAGTTGTCCCCAGCTGGCCTCACACCAGCACATCACAGGGAGGATTTAGCAAGGGCTGTAATGTTTTTCCTAACTGACATTTGAAAACATTTGCAATTTCATACAAATAACCAGTTATCCCCCAAACCAGGACAAATATTTGGTTTAAGACCCCCTAAACCCCAGGGTTTAAGAGCACCGATCCCCACCCACCCACGGTGGGTTGGCATCCAACCCATCCACCACTCCAGACCTTCCCTGAAACATAATGTAGAAAATAGTCTGAAAATCTGTGGATGTTCCTGCAACACCCAAAGGGACTGAGCCCAGCTGCAGAAAAATGTGATTATTGTATTGGTAGCAGGTCGCACCTACCATTTGCACAGCACTGGCACAAGAGTCACTGTGGAGTTGTAGGGAACATCGTGCCACAAGTATTTTTAAGGAAGGCATTTTGGGTGGTGGAGTGTCCCCCTCCCCGGATCTCAGCAAAACATAAAATTCCTGTCTGCTGGGGTTGGTGACAATGCCAGTAAGAAGATCCACTGTGGACTGGAGCTGGCCTCCTCCTCTCAGAAGCACTGGACACTCAGGCTGCACTTGGAATACAGGGAGGAAGAAATTGTGACCAGTTCAGCTTCTCACTGGCTGCTCACAGGACCTGCTTGGATGAGGGTACAGGAGAAGAGCACTGTGCATCTCACATAATTATTTTTATGGAATTCTCCATTTTAGAGCCAACTGGGACTGAACAAAAAAGCAAGTTTCCTCTCTTGTGACATGATCAGCTAAAAGTAGCAGAAATTCACATGAGAACCTTTGCTGGCTCCAGTCACATCCTTGAGCTCTCTTTGCAGCCCTTGCAGCAATCCTGCTGCTCCCAGAAACTGCCACCATGGAACCATGGAGCTTGGGCAGTTTCTTGCAGGTCAGACTGGGGTGGCTATTTATTTCTAGGACAGTTTGTCTCCAAGTGTTGGTTTCTATAAGCACACAAGTGTCCTGAGTAAGAAATTCCCCATTTCTGTTGGTTCTTGCCTCATTCCAAGACTGTTGTGGTCACCTCCCAGTGAGAGAAGGTAGCATGAGAGGCTGCCCTAAGCAGCACTGCTGGTTTTCAGGGCCTGATCAAAAGCTGTGCAGCTTTTCCAGAAGGCAGACAGGGAGCACTGTCCCTGCACAGCACAGAGGAACAACCTGGGAAGGGCGGGAAATGCTGGGGCACGCCGGGGGTCGCTGGTTCTGCAGCTCCCAGTCAGTCACAGGACAGCCCCTGAATGGCATGTTTATGTCAGAGTCAGAGAGAAACCCTGAGTCACGGCTGGAGAACTAAGTTAAATTAAAAATAAAGTTCAGAGCTTCCTACTGAGGGGAAGGAAAACCCCACATGGTAAAAGCAGCAGCCAGAGCCAGCCCAAAGGTTTGCCAGGGACGAGCTTCTGTCGTCATCCCCCCTGCACAGGTGACAAACTCCACAGTGATGGGAGAGCATGGAGAGAGGAGAGCAGAGGGAAGGAATGAGCCAAATCTAGGAAGTGTCCTGGCCTGCTGAGCATCTGCAGGAGGGCTTGGAAAAAACGTGGTGTGTTTTGTTCAGAGATCTAAGCTGCTGGCTGGGCTGGGGGAGCACAGGAGAGAGGGAGAAACAGAGGCTGCAAAATCCACCTTACATGGAACAAACACACAGGACTTGGAGGGGAGGGAGGTCCTTCATGGACACGAGTGCTGCTGGCTGGGAGGCTGCAGGGCTGGCTTTGGGAAATGCATCCAAAGGTTGGAGAGAGGAAAAGCCCCAAAGCCTAAACCCCAAGTGTGACACAGTCTTCCAGCTGCTGTGGAGCTGGAGAGGATCAGTTCCCAGAAATGCTGTAGCGACAACAAATACCTGGTCCTACACAGGGAAGGGTGAATCAGAGCTGCTTTTTAGTGCCACTTGACATCAGTTATACATTCTAGTTCTCATATACACAGATGGATTTCTTTATAAATCGACAATTTACACGTCAAAAAAGTTTACAGTGAAGTTCTTCAGCAAAGATCAGTTCACATGAGGAGGAGCCAGTCTTTCAGGAGCAGGAAGGCACTTGGCCTCTTGAGAGCAAGTCCCCAAGGGAGCCCCTGTGCAGACTCTGCCCGTCCCCTGTCCCTCTCTTCCGTAGGTGTGCAAAATCTGGGCTGTTCCTGCACCGTGGGGCCTCACAGGGTGGTGGAGGGGAGCTTCTTCACCCGCCTCTGTGCCAGGATGGAGGATTCGATGGGCTTCAGCTGAGGGCTTGGCTTGGAGCTGTTCAGTGCCGAGTACGTGGCAGCCATGGCACCCTGGAGAGGGGCACAGAGGAGTCACTCAGGTGCAGGAGAGCTACTTCAGACTCATGGTTTACAAGATGGGACCAGAGCAGCCACATCCACAAGCAAAGCCAGAAGCATCTTTCTTGTTTCATTAAAGAATCTCCCCTTTCTTTCCTCCCAAAAACCCCTGCTTGTCTGTACTGCCTGCCCTGGCTCACACCTCTCCAAACTTCCCTCCTGCTTTCCCACTCCCGATTTTGTACCTTTACAAGCTGAATGTCCTGGTGATTGAGCTGGCTCTGGGGTAAACTGTCCTTCTGGGTTATCCAAGGATGCTGCAGGACTTGCTTGGCTGTGAGACGCTGGTGAGGATCTACATGGAGCATCTTTGATACCAGATCCTACAGGCATCATTTGGAAAGTCAGACTTTAGAAGATTTCATAATTTAAATGCAAAAAACCCACCTGTGTACGCCCCCAGAGTAGGATTTAAATGCAGAGGCCAAGTTTAAAGTCCCCAGACATCAATGTCTTTTTGTATGAAATATGTTTTTGGCAGGCCTGGGGGGTAGAACACAGAGCAAACCCCACATGGGTCAAGCACAAGGTTGGTTTTCCATGCAAATATCACAGCCAGAGCTGAAACAAAGCTGTTGTGAGGGACTTGGGTAGAAGCTGCAGTGCTGGTTTTCTTCTGTTTCTTGTGTGCTCCCTCCCCAGCCTGCTCTATATTTGCCTCACAGCAACCCTAACCCAAACAAGTATCAAACAAGTATCAAACCCTACCTTGGCCATGTCAGAAATAGTGTCCCAATTGCCCCCACTGATGGAGAACTTCCCCCCTCCTATCCGTGTCAGGATCTCTTCTGGAGTGTCACTGGGACCATTTGCAAAGGGAGTGCAGCTGGGGAGAGAGGAGAGAGCCCTGGATTTCCTGACCCAGGCAGGAGGAGAGGCACAGCTGTCCCCACAGAGCACACTGGGGACAGGGTCACAGCCCCGCCGCTGCCTTACCCTGCCAGCATCGTGTACAGCAGGACCCCCAAGCTCCAGATGTCACAGCCCTCGTCATAGCCTTGGCGTTTCAGGACCTGAACACAACAAGCAAATGGAAAAAAGTGTTTGATTCCTGTCATTGAGCTCATTTCAGAAGAGGGGCTTGACCTGGGTGCAGTCCATATGCAAAGCTTCCAGAGCTGGACAGAACAGCAAAGTCTGGGACTAAAGTATCAGGATTCAAAATAGATTCATTACTACAAGTGGTATTTCTGTAATTGCCTCTTCCAGGGTGGGATGGCGATGGGAACAGGGCAGACCCACTGTGCCAAGTGGGAGCACGGGTTAGGGGAGGGACAAGGGGACTGCTGAAGGGTCTCAGGTCAGTAAGGTGCTCACCTCAGGTGCCACGAAGTTTGCTGTGTAACAGGGGGTCATGAGGAGCCCGTTCTCAGCCCTGAGCTGCTTGGCAAAGCCAAAGTCACAAATTCGGATGCTCTCAGGGTTCCCTGATTTATCCACGTAGAGGATATTGCTGGGCTTCAGGTCCCTGTGAACCACCTGTGGAGCCAAAAAAGGGCTGTGCTTGTACCCCACATAGATAAAGGTCTGAAAGCTGCCTGAGGTCACTCATCCCCTGCTCTGGCCCCACATCTGCTTTGCCAAGAGGGCAACACCAGCAAGAAATAATTGTCCTGATGGGCAGTGTTACTCCCTGGAGGAGAGGGAGCACAGTGTAATGCCAGGGAGCTTCCAGGGAAACAGTCGTGACCACACTCACCCCTTGGGAATGCAGATACTCCACTGTTTTACAGATCATGTGCAGGACTGAACTGGCTTCTCTCTCTGAGAAAAATTTCTGTCTGAGGATTTTATCCAGTAGCTCCCCTCCCCTCATGAGCTCGGTCACCAGGTACACGTACTTTCCATCATCGTACACCTGCCAAAGAAAACATGGGTGGGGTAACCAAAATGTGCTTCCACAGCTTCCCTTTTGTACTCCCATCACCAGGGAGCAGACAGGGATCAGCAGAGGTGGCTCTGGGGATGCTTCCCCACCCCAGAATCATGGAATATCCCAACCTGGAAGGGACCCACAGGGATTACTGTTCCAGTGCTGTTCAAGAGCTCCTGGAGCTCTGGCAGCCTCGGGGCCGTGCCCATTCCCTGGGGAGCCTGGGCAGTGCCAGCACCCTCTGGGGAAGAGAAACAGCAACACGTGGAGCTGGGCTGCCCCTGCTGGGGCTGAGCTCTGCCCCTGCCAGCCTGCCCTTCCTAAACCAAAGCACGGGGAAGTCTCTCAAGGCACACTCACATCTTTCAGGGTGATGATGTTTGGGTGCTGCCCGTACCGCAGCAGGATCTCAATCTCCTCAGAAGGGTCTCGCTTGCTCTTGTCAATCACCTGCAAGAGTAGGGACACACTGCAGCCACCACGGATGGGGAAGGAGCCAGGACAAAACACATGAGCCGAGTTTGGAGCCCTGCAGAGCTCCTGTGCCGTATCCACTCTGTTCCCTCATCTCTTTAGCTCTAGAAATACTTAAATTACTTCATCAATTCTGTCTCCCCAACCCACAAAATTTTATGTCTTTTGTTAAGACCTGATGTAGCCACAGCTTTGCACAGGAAGATGAGATGCTCTCCTCCCTCTGAGGGAGAAGGACACTGCTTCCCTGCTATTCCTAGGGAAGTGCAGGTACCTGCAGAGCAGCACAGAAATTGTGTTTTACATCCTAGATGAGCCTAAAGCTCATCCTGTTCCACCCTCTGCCAGGGGTAGGGCCACCTTCCACTATCCCAGGTTGTTCCATCCAACCTGGCCTTGGACACTTCCAGGGATGGGGCAGCCACAGGTGCTCTGGGCAAAGATGTAACAGGGGAGCTCAGCTGGGAGGGCAGGTCCCGGACCTTGACTGCGTACTCCATGTTGGTGGCCTTGTGGATGCAGCGTTTGCAGACGGAGTAGGAGCCGACGCCGATGGCCTCCTTCAGCACGTACCCATCGCTGAACTGCATGTTCTTGCCGTGCAGCTGCTGCCAGGGCACAAAGGGCAGGTTCAGGGAAGGGTTTGTGCTACATGATGAGTTAACTGCAGCACAGAGAGAGCTGTCAGACTGCCTGCTACATCCCACAGCTTCTCCTCCCGTTGGGGAGCGGGAGGAGAGAACAAGGCAGATATAGGTCAGTGGGCCAATGCTGCCTGCACCAAGCACGGTGCCTTTGCCTTTGGTTGCCCAACCCACAGGCATTACAGACCCCCTGCCAGCACAGACCCACCTGGGGACAGGAAAGCCACAGCCCCACACTGCCCTGACAGCCTGTGCACAATGTGACAGTCAGTGCTGATGAAAGAACAGAAGGCAAGAACTCCAAAGAGAACTGCCTCAGGCTCCAGGTGGTGCAGAGGTTCTGCATCTCCACAGAGCTGTTCCTCTGTCCCCATTCCTTACCTGCACAACTGAATGCAGGGCAGGCTGGGGAGGGTGGACTTTGCCATCCTCCATTAACCCGGTTGCCACGAAACTGAAGCCTCGGAAGAGCTGATGGGCCCCTGCACTCGGGGGCACACCCGGGGAATCTGCAGCAGGAGTTGAGAGACAGCTCGAGAAGGGCCTGAGGAGCAGAAGCCTCCCCCTTGCTCCCAGGAGCTACTGTAATTTATTTCAGACAAGATCCACACCAGCAGCACTGAGTTTACCTCTAACATCCCATCATGGAATTGTCCAGCTTGGAAAAGCCCTCTAAGATCAGCGAGTCCAACAATTCCCCCAGCGCTGCCAATGTCCCCAAGAGCCACGTTCACATGACTTTTAAACCCCTGCAGGGATGGTGGCTCCATCACTGCCCTGGGCAGCCTGTGCCAGGGACTGACAACGCTTTTGGGAGAAGAATTTTCCCTGATATCCAGCCTAAAGCTTCCCTGTGCAGAAACCTTATCCTGCTGGTGTCGGATACTCCCTGGTGTGAAGTCACTGGGTGACATCTCATAGGAAGGCTGGGCTTTGCCTCAAGTCATACAAACCTTTTGGTGTCCGTGACGTGAACTCTGTGTCAAAATAAAAGGTGTCATCTGGCTGGCCCACTGCAGGCTTGAAAGGGGGTTTGATTTCCCTGCGGTACAGCTTCTGCAAAACACACAAAACCCAAAAAACAGCTGCAAAAACAGCTTGGAAGTGCTCCCACAGGCACCTTCTCCCAAAGGGTGCAAAGGCTGGTGAGGAATGAGGGCCAGGAAGAGATTTTGTGAAACTGTGTCTTAGCATTTTGCTACAGCTCAGGGAGGTATGAGACAGTTACATGACAGAGTTTTGGTTTTGGAAAGGGTTATTGGAAGGGAAGGGGACAGGGGCTGGTGGCTCTCCCATAGCTGGCTAAGCATCAGGACTGTGCTATTCCTGCTGCCAGAACTGTGTTGCTGGTGCTGAGTGGTGCTGAAATTTGCTCTTTCTGATACTCACGTTCCAGTCGATGGTGGAGTAGAAAGGGTGGCGCTTGATCTCCTCTGCCCCATCTGGCCCAGACCCTGCAAGAGCCACCACGGGTCATGTTGTACTGAACCCCCAACAAAGCCAAGGGGACAGCCAGGGAGGCAGCACAGCCAGGTCTCACAGAGAACCTCAGAAACCAAAAAAAAAATGGTCTTACCTAATCTGTTGGCTGGATTCCTTTTGAAAAGGGCTCGCAGGAGACTCTGAGCCTCAGCGCTCAGGAACTGTGGCATGCCCAGTTTTGCTCTGGGGAGGAAGTTATGCAATCAGCTGCAGGTTTGAAGAAAACCCACAGGGCATCTGCAGCACCTCCACCCCCAAAATGCACAATCATCTCTCTGGCATTTACACTGCACCCTTTAAACGGATGGCTGATATGGCACCACTTGCCAAATAACGCCACAGAATTTCAAGAGCCCCCACTTGCAACACCCCTACTGTGCAGACAGGAGGGAGAAACTCTTACTTGAGGATGAGGGTCATGGTCTCCTTACGGTCCTTCCCCTGGAAGGGCAGTGCCCCTGTGAGCATTTCAAACTGGCAGGGAAAGAGAAGAAGGGAGGTCATATCTGAGCAAGGCTCAGGATTGCACAGGTGCCACTGCCCCTTCCTGCTGGTGAGGGGTCCCAAGCCTGGCTCTGACAGGGCTCACAGGCGAGTTCCCAGCAGCAGCTTGGCTCTCGGGCTTTGCCTGGGAACGTGTCCAGGCCAGCGCCTGCTCCTGCCGGAGCCCTGGGATCCCGCAGCTGCCAGACGGTGGCACCAGATCTGCACTGACAGCGAGGGCCCGGCGCTGGGGTGGACACGGACACCCTCACACAGCCCACGGAGAACCCCATGCATCCCACACACCCCACAGCCCCCTCACAGCAGCCTCGAGGGACCAGTGCTCCTGGCTGGAGGCCTGGACAGCCCCTTAGGGCTCTCTGGGGGTGTGGGTCAGGAGGACACACAGAGCCGTGTGTGTGCCCCAGGGCAGGGGCAGCTGGCATTGCCAGTGCCGGGCAGGTACCCACCATGAGGACCCCGTAGGACCACCAGTCGGCGCTGTGCGAGTGGCCCTGGCGATTGACCACCTCCGGAGCCATGTACTCCACGGTCCCACAGAACGAGTAGGCCTTCTTCTCGTGGTCTATGGCCTCCTTACTCAAACCAAAATCTGCACAAGAGAAAGCTGTCAGCACACTGCTCCAAACATTTCCAGCAGCTCTGTAGTGCAGCCCCTTACCTGTGAGTTTGATGTGCCCCTCTTCATCCAAGAGGATGCTACAGCAGGAATGGAAAAACAAGTTGTTACTGTCTATGTAAGGGCTAGTGAGAACAAGCACAGCAAGGGATGGTCTGAGATCATCCTTTGGCTCCCAGAATCCAAAGTTACCTGTCCCTTCTCCCAGTGCTTTAAGCTCCACCACAGAAGTGGGACCAGGAGCAGCTCCCTCCTCTCCACACCCTCGGCTTCACAGCAAACCAAAGGCCCCTGTACAGCCCCAGAGGTTACCTCCCTCTGACCTCCAAATACCCCAGGCAAGGATAACCAAGCTGGAGTGGGCTCTGCAGAGCCCACCTGGTCCCTTCTCCCTTTGAAGGCTCCCAGCTGCCTAAAGCTGGAGCAGAGACTGCCCTGGATCTCTGCTCAGCCTGTGGCACACACAGCTCCTGGCTGGAACCACTGATCCGAGGAGCAGCAGCCTTGGATTGGCACCACCACCTCCCACGTGTCCAGCCCCAGGGCACCCTGCAGCCCCTCTGGAAGGTGGGAGCTGTTCCCTGACTCCAGGCTGGGCTGGATCCAGGGCTGGGATCCTGCCTCAGCTGGCCACACGTACTTCTCTGGCTTGAGGTCCCTGTAGATGATCCCCAGGCTGTGCAAGTGGTCGAGTCCCAGTGCCAGCTCTGCCAGGTAGAACTTCACATCCTCCTCAGTGAACATGACCTGCAGGCAGGGGGAGAAAGCAGAGAGACACTGGGTTACAATGCCAGCAGCTCCCCTGCACCCTTCCACATCCATGTTGCTCCCTCCTGCCCTTTCTAAGTTTTCCAGACTTCACCCACCATTCATGGCTTGGATCAGAATGGACCTTAATGGATCCAGTGCCACCCTGCCATGGCAGGGACACCTCCCACTGTCCCAGGCTGCTCCAGCCCTGTCCAGCCTGGCCTTGGGCACTGCCAGGGATCCAGGGGCAGCCACAGCTGCTCTGGGCACCCTGTGCCAGGGCATCACCACCTCAAAGGGAACAATTTTTTCCTTAACTCTAATACTCTAATCCTAAATGACCTTCTTTTCATTCTTGTTCCTTAGGAGATGCTCATCTGAAGCTGTTGCAGGGGTGGATCTGCCACCTGTGCTGCTGTTCTTCTGCTGGAGCACAGGGCTCCCACCACACCCTCTCCTGGTGCCAGCTCTGGACTAGCAGCAGGCTGGAGGCTGTTTCCACCCTCTCAAGGACCACAAGGGTGAGTTACTTCTCCAGGCCATAAGCAGAGATGAGCTGAGCCACAGCAGCCCACCGAGATGCCACAGCATACCCACCTCTTTGGAAAGCCGAGTGAAAAGGTCACCTCCTCTGAGGAAATCCAAGATGAGGTACAGCTTCCCCTCTGTCTGGAATGCTGAAACACAAGCCAGAGCAGGAATCAGAGCCCGGCACTGGGGGAAGGCTCCGTGGTGTTACATTAATCACTTAAATCCCAGCGGCTCCAGCTGGGCACATGCCCTGCATGGTTCCTGGGTCAAATGCAGGTAGGGCTGATGGGGTAAAGGAGATGGCCTGTCCCTGCTGCTGAAATGGGAGCTCCCCACAGCACTCTGGCACTGCAGAAAATCCTCATTTTATGGGGGTCTGGTTCCCTTTCCACCAGTGATACCCTCCTGAAAGGGCCATTTTCCCAGGAGAGGTGCTGGTCACCTTACAGCAACAAAGCTGTCCTTGCCTTCCCCAGAGTCAGAGCATTAATAATGCAATACTCCAGCCCAGCTAGTTAGCTCTGCTTTCTCAGTTTCTCATGGCTCAATGTTTTAATCCCAGGGATTTGATGTTTAAACCTCCACTCCCAGTCCATGCTCAGCTACCCAGTAACCCTAAGCCTAACCCTAGGCAGCCTTGGGCTAAGGCTGGTTCCAAGGAAAAAGCTGTGGTGGAAGCCAAGTTGTGGCAGTTTTGTGTTCCCCTTGGGATGCCTTTTGCAGCTGCAGTGTGCCTGGAGCTCTGGGCTTTATGGTTTGCAGGACCCTAACCCTAGTTAGAACCCTAACCCTAGGCAGTAAAAGCAGCCTTAGCTGGAGCAGGCAGTGGGGCCACAGATCCTTCCAGAAAAGGATTTCTATTCAGGGGATTGTGTTGAAAGGCAGGCAGAGTCTGCTGGAGCTGCAGCCCCTCTCCCAGCACCCAGGGAGCTCCACTCACCATAGTGGAGTTTCACCACAAAGGGATGGTTGACATCAGCCAGGATGTCCCTTTCTATCTTTGTCCTCAGCCGGTCCCGCACTGTGGGAAGAGAGGAACAGCTCAGACACAGAAAAAGGCCCTGGCCAGTGTCCAGCCCCATCCCAGCCTTAAGCACCAAGCTGCTTGAGCCAGGTGTTTCCATCATGATGCTCTTAAACAGATGAAAGAAAAGGAGCATGTTTTGCTAAGATAAAGATGCTTCTCTTTCACCCAGCCCACCCCAGGGCCAGCAGTGACATTTCCCCAGTGCTCTTTAAGTCACAGAGGCTCAGAGCACTGCAGGAGGAGCCTCCTTCCTACCTTTCAGCGTCGCCTTCTTGAGCACTTTCATGGCATAGAGGTGGTTGGTGTCTGGGGGAGTTATTTTTCTCACCAAGAAAACCTGAGGCAGAAAAACATTACATTCACCAAGTACTAAACACTGGCAGCAGGAGCTGGATGCTTTCCAAACTGGCAAACCCCAGAGTGTCCCTAAGAAGCCCAAGCTTTCCCGTGGGGTTTCCAGGGAAGTGCTGTGTGTGGACTCCTCTCACCCCCCAGTTTCATGTTGCACTTCCCTCCTTTCCAGCCTTCCACACATCCTGACTCCTGCAGTTCTTGTGGGGCTGGGGCTGATGCCTGGGAGCTGTTTGCCCAGGCAGCAGCACACAGTCCTGTCTGAGCCCCACTGTCAGCTGGTAACTGACTGACACCAGGCTGATTTAATGTGTCAGCAGATGGTGTGTGAGACCTGGATTATTGAAATAGATAAGAGCTACAGGCTACTTCCTTCCTCCTTCACAGAAGGGAAACTGGACCGTAAACAGGGGCCAAACCAGCCTGGGGCACACAGCAGCAGTTCTGAGAAGGGAGGAACATGCCCAGGAACATTCCTGGGAGTCAGGAAAGTGGGTTTGTTGGGGATGGTTCCTTTCGTCACCAGAATAATTTGCCTGGTATGGCACATAGGAAGAAGTGATCTCACCTTGCCAAAAGAGCCCTGTCCCAGCACCTTCAGGAGCTCAAACTGTGAGGGATCAGCCTTCTCAGAGCCCTCCTTCACATGGTGTGTGATGTTGATTTCCTGCACGACACCTTCCCCCTGAAACAGAGGGCACACGGTTGGCAGGGACTCCTGAGCAAGGGAAAGGAGCCTCTGGGATTATGGAACAAGGACTGCAGCTCCAGACTCACAGGAGCCACATGGGAGAGAACCATAAAGGTTGTCACAGGTATCAGCATCTGCAATCAATAAGTCAGGGTGGTGAGGAGCAGGTAAATACAGAGCCCTTCCTCCCAACCACAGGCGCTGCTTTGAACTGCATTTCAGAGGAGTGCTTGAGAAGCACCTTCCTTTTTGAGGCACTGGTAGCAAAAACAGGAGTGTTTATGCCACTAAAAATCCCACAACACAAAAAATAAGGCACTGTTGTCAAAACAGGGCCAGGGCTGGCAAAAATCAGACATGTTGGAGCCCATCTGCTCAGCAATCTGAGCAACTCTGCAACATAAGTCTTAGTGCATCTTCAGCACATACAGATGATGCTTTAACAGACTCCAGCCTTCAAGAAGATTGAGGGGAAGCCAAGGTCTCTGGCACATGTTTTGTTTAAAACACATTATTTTACTTAAAAAAAATAAAGAAGAAAAAATAGATTTAATCAGCATAAGTAGAATAAACTCACCAAGGGATATGGGCCAGCACAGCCACAGACCCTGAGGTGATGCTGAAACACCTCCTATTCCCAGCAAAACTTTTGGACCCAAAGGACGGCAATTATGTTCAAAAATGCATTAAATTCTGCTGTCCCCAGCCCTGGGGAAGCTGTGGCCAGCAGAGGCTGCAGAAAGCTGGAACTACAATTTATTTTTTTCCCTTGCAGAGTTGGGGAAAAAAACTTACACTTTGTTTTCTAGACCTATTCAGACACTTGGTCTGGAGCCACCTCATCAAAGCAACTTTTAAAGCCAGCCAGAGGCAGGTGCCAGCCCTGCCTGTCCTGCCCAGCCCACTCCCACCCTCCAGTGCCCATGGATGTGGTTGCCCACCTGCACCGAGCTCCCTCCCCTCCCCACTCTCAGGCTGGGTTTTTCTCAGTTTAGGAAGTGGCTTTGTTTCCATGGAGGGAGCTCTGCTCTCTCCTGTGCTGCTCAGGCACTCGGGGCAGGGGCACAGGAGCTCCCTGGTGTTACCCTGCCTTTCCCTGGGCTCGCTGATCACAGGCAAGAAAGATCCCATAATCCCTTAAACAACACATTTTTGTGTTCCCAATGATCTCCCAGCTTAAAGCAGCCACTTTGCACTTCTGGGTCCATCTGGAGGCTCAGTCCCTGCAGACAGCTGCTGTGAGGAGCAGCTTCCCACCTCCAGAGCTGCAACAGGAGCCGGCCAAGTTCTGCTCCTCCTGCCAGCTCAGCTCTCCAGGGAGAGAGCCCACAGCAGGGAGACACCCATTAGGAAGAAATTCTTCCCTGTGAGGGTCCCTGGCAAAGGTGCCCAGAGCAGCTGGGGCTGCCCCTGGATCCCTGGCAGTGCCCAAGGCCAGGCTGGGCAGGGCTGGGAGCAGCCTGGGACAGTGGGAGGTGTCCCTGCCATGGCAGGGGTGGCACTGGAGGGGCTTTGAGGTCCCCTCCAGCCCAGACCATCCTGTGATCCTCCTACCACAGAAACACTTTGAGAAGCCATTTGGTATCTTGCTGACACAAGGGAGGATTTTCTCTCATGGACTCATCCACCAGCTTGGCATTCAACACTCAGGACTCTTGTGAAGAGCTCCTACAGCCTGGCTGGCAGCACACACAAGTCTCCAACACAAAAGCACCTGTGTGCCACCAAGGCCAGCTTCTTCCAGAGTCACCACAACAAACTGCCCAGAATGCAGAGAAAGAAAAGCAAACCAGAGTGCCATGAGCATCCATGGGAAGCATCAGGAAAGGAAGCAGAGGCATGTGGCAAGGAGGTGGCAGCAGGAGGTGGCAGTGGTACTGACCGGACTGGAGAGCTGGCTGGGGGCAGGCAGCTGCAGCCTGCAGGGCTTGGCTCGCTGCTTCCTGTGCAGCCAGAGCATCAGGAACGCCCACACACGGGGAAATTTGGGGTCCCTCTCCATTGTCCCATCCCGATCAACATCGTCTGGCCCCGGGAGCTGTGGCCCCGGAGCGGGGCTGGGGGCTCTGCCGCAGCAGCAGCAGCAGGAGGGGCTGCAGGGGCTGCAGGAGCTGCAGGAGCTGCAGGAGCTGCAGGAGCTGCAGGTGGCTGCACCGGCGGCGGATGCGCAGTGGGACCAGACCCAGTGACACGGAGGGAGGTTCACGCTCCCCCTCCCCAGCGACAATACTTGTGGTTGTGGCTTTTTTTTTTTTTTCAGGTTTGATGTAAAAAAATAATAATCTCACAGCTGGCATTTGGGTTTCCTGGCTCACACACTAATAGAAACCACAGAGAAATCTCCTTAAAGTGATTTCCAGCTAATGCTGCCTGAAATTCACGTCAGGCTGGGAGCTTTGGGTATTTCCACAACAGGGGAAATCGTGAGAAGCCACTTTCATCTCTAAAACAGAAGAGAAAAACTCACAAGAACCCACTCAGAAGTGTGATGACACCTCGGAGAGCTGCACATCTCTGCTCTCCCACTGGCACAGGGATGAGGGGGCACCCACGATGGGATTTCTCCAGCAGTGTTTGCATTGACATTCAATCCTTCTCTTGCCTTATGCTGCACAAGAGTCCTTGCTCTGGAGTCTGGAGTTATTTATCTGAGAGCCACCCTGAATGTCCATGAGGTGTTTTTAAGGGCATTTCTTGTTTCTGAACCCACCATGGCTCAGATTATGGTCAGGACAGAGCAGAGGTATTTAGAGGGCTTGTTTTGCCTCCTTCCCCCTCCAAACCTGTTCCCCTTTGGCCTTTCCATCAGGACAGACAGATGTTTCCTGCAGCAAGACCCCAGAGGGTGGTGGTAAGAAAGAAGCCCCTTGAAATGAGTCAAAAGACACCCACACAAAAGGAAATAGCCCCGTGTCAGCACTGATTTCTGAATTTCTCCTGAGAGTGCAGAGGATGGAACCAGAGAGACAAACTATGACTGTCTTGCCCCCTGTGCCCCCGCCACATGCTCTTTGAGAACTGATAACGAAAGAAACAAATGACTGAACAGCAGAGAGGCAGCTGGGCCCAGCCCCACCACGCTGCCTGCTGAGCTCCAAGGGCTGGGGCAGGTGCCAGAGCATGGAAAAGCACCTGCAGCTGCTGAGCACAGCAGAGCCTGGTTCACACCGACACCTCCTGCCTTCTGACACAGCCCAGGGAGGGAGAAACCCTGTCCACCCTGTGCTGCCCGAGGGAAGCACCCATTCCTCAGCAGCTCCACGTTCTCAGTGTGGGGAGCAGCAAACTCCTGTGCCTGGGCATGGCAGGAGCTGATAAATCTCATTCTGACCCAGACAATTTTTCATGCTGTGTTACCAGCGTGGGAGAGGAGTCTCAGAAAGGCAAGAAAATCTCCCCTGTACATCCACGCAACCAAAAGTGCCCGTCCTGGCTCACTGACAAGATCAGAAAGCCACAGGAGACACAAATGGCAGCACGGAAAGGGGGTTGGTGTGGGGAGGAAGGAGGAGGAGGACGATGAAATCAGGTCCAGGATGTCACGTGAAGAGTGAGCAATAGCTGCTCTCTGCAGCAGCCGTCCCACAGAGCTGAGAGGGGCTGGCAGGGGCGGCAGGCAGGGCAGGAAAGGGTTTGTTTTTCAGAGAGGTCCCTGTGAGCTCTGCTCACACCCTCGTGTGTGGGACAGAATGCAAATGAAATGGATGAGTCTCAGTGAGGTGCCCGCTGCAGCTCTCCTACCTTGTCTGCTGAGTCCACCAGGTCTTTGTCTATCCAAGTGATGTCAGACTTTGCCTGTGGGACAATAAACAAACGTCAGCACAGAGGGGCTGTGATTGTCTGCTAAGGTTTTCCCAAAGAACTTGTTCAGCAAGACCAGGTGAGCTGTGCACAGCCACTGGGGTGTCTCACTGGGGGAGCCATCACTTCTGGGATGTGATTCTGAGCCATGAGGTGGCTCCAGGAGAGCAGTTGGTCCCAGTAAATAAATTTATATTGATTGCATTTGATAAACTCAGGGTGACCTAGAGGTGGGACAGGAGATACTGAGAGGGAGAAGAGAAGGAAAAGAAAGCTCTGAGGAAGGGAGTAACTGTGTGAGAACAGTGAGATTGGAGCTAAGAATTAACTGATTTTCAGCTCCAGAAGGACCAAATCAGATTGAGAGGCCCCTGCAGTCGCCTCTTCCCCTTGCTCCTCTGCACTGCTGTGCCCTTGCAGGGGCAGCTGCTGGAGAGGGTGACTGTCCCACTGCTCCAGGAGCAGCAGGGTGACAAGTCTGCCAAAACCACAGCTGAACCCCTTCCTGAGTGAAAAGTCATCACAAGATCCTCAGCAGATCCCGCTCCAGGATCCCTCCCAGCCACTGGGAAAGCAGCTCCATCCTGGCTCCTTCAGAGCAGCCCCAGCCCTGCCTGCGATGGGGTGGGAGGGCTGGATTCCCACAGATCCCACAGATCCCACAAATCCCACAAATCCCACAGATCTCTGCAGGTCCAGCCCTCCCTGCTCCTGGGGGCTCCCAGCACCTGCTGCCACCCACAGCCTCCAGAGGCATTTCCCACAGATCCCTGCACTGCTGGGAAGTGAGATTGGCTTCTCCTGGAAAAATAAAAGCCCAGGAAGTTGCTCCAGTCAGAGGAGGAGACAAGTTCTGAACCTCCCTGTGCTGCCTTCGCAGGGCACAGACGGCTGAGTCACCCCACAGCAGGGGCTGGGCACCGATGAACAGGGGGTTTTCCCAAGTTCCAAATACAAGTCCTGTTTTCTACTTTCCCCCTTTTTTTGAGGGAGGATTTTACAAGCCAGAAGCCAAGAGACAGGTTTGTTTTTGCTCGCGTTTTGTCACTTTGCCGGTTGAGACCGTCACATCTAAATGCAAGAAAAAAAAAACCACCCTGCAAAAGCTCGAAACAGATTCTGCTCTTGGCATTTCACTTCCTATTCATCAACAACTAACCAGAAGCTGTTTTAATTTCTGTTGCTTCAACACATGCTCTGGTCCCAAAACACTCCCAAAATCTGGCAGCACCTAGGAAAGACACTTCTTAGAAAGCAGTCATACCCTCCCAAATGCCTTTTCCAAAAGAGTGCTTAATTAAACCTGGATAAGGTCTGGCTCTGCAGGATCAGGAATTCCCTGATTCCTTTTGTCCTGCAGAAGAGACAGAGCCCAGCAGGGCAGGCAGAGCAGGTATTTTATCAGACACTTGCCTCCTGGATCCTTGGCTTGCTGCGGAAGAGGAGCCTCAGCATCTCCAAAGCTTTGGGCTGTTATCCTCCCATCCTTCCCCAGCTGTTCCTGAGCTTTCCTGAGCTCGCAGCCCGAGCGGCGCCCGGAGAGGCGCGAGAGCCCCGGTGCCGTGCTTGTGTCACTGGGATGTATTTTGGGAGTTTTACTGAAAGGAAACGGCGGTTTCGTATGGGGAAATGGCTTTGTGTGGCCATGGCTGCACAATGCAGCAGCCAAACGAGAACACTGGGTGGCTTTACGGGTGCTTAGGCATGGAAAGAGCCATCAGCAAATCTCAGCGGGCTTTTCAGGAGGATCAGTGCAGTGCCCCTGTCACACACATGAAAACAGGCTCAGAAACAACAATTTCAGGCACTGCACAAGGCAGCAAGAAGCAACCGAGAGCCTCAGTAGTTTTCTTCCTCAAAATTTCTCTACCCTTGCTCTGGGCAGCACAAATGGTCATGCAGCAGGGATGCTCTCCCTGTAGGATCAGTGGAATTGCAGCTCTCCAGGGAAAGGGCCAGGAGCTCCTGCTCAGGAGGGAGCTGGGATCAGTGGGAAGCACGAGGGGCTGCAGCTCTGCAGAGGAAGCGAGGCTGGAGTTTGTGGAGAGTAAAGGCTGTTCTGTCTGGAACTTTTTCAAGTGGTGGTTCTCAAAAAGGGGAACAAATAAAGTAAAGAAACCTCCCCACTCACTGCCTGCCCTTCTGCAAAGGCCTTTTTTGGGCAGGGCTGGCCCTCGGCCTCATTTGCAACAAAAGAATTGGCCAGAACCTGGTACTTTTGATTGTACTTCTGTGGTGGATCCTCCTCAGTGTCCTGGGAGCCCCCAGGCTGAGAAATCCTGCAGGATACTGAGCAGAGCCACGGCCCAGGCTGGGAAGGGAAGGGTTCAGCTGGGGGTACCTGTGCCTTGGGGCCACGGACTCTCTTAAAATAAGAGGGAGATTCTTGGAGCAATCCTAGAGGATCTGCAGGGAGAGAGAGGCTTCCTTAGCCTTTAACTGACTCTCAACAAGGGCATTTGCTGACAGACAAAAGCCTCGGGGACACTGGGGCCCAAGGAGGAAGGGACACCGCAGGGTGGCTTTGAAGGTGGAAGCCCTGCACAAAGTCACTGCTACAAACACAGCCCTGGAGCACCAGGGACCTCGGGACTGGAACTTCCCAAGGAGGGGATGAGGACAGGGGCGGATTCCTGGCGGGAGGTTTGCAGGAGGGGAGTACTGAGAGGGAGCAGGGCTGCACGTTTCACCCCACACCATCCCCAAGGACTGTTAATGGTCTCCTGAAAAACAAAACCAACCAAAAGTGGGAGAGGGAGGAGAAACCCAGAGGACACAGTCAGAGCTCTGCCCAGTTGGGGTAACGTGGTGTCTAGAAATCCTCAAATTCTCAAATCATCAAAGCCCTCATGCTCAAACCCTTACGTAGCCAAGGCAGCTGAAGAAGGGAATGACCAGCTCCATCCTGGGATGGAAAACATCAGGAGCCTCCCCACACACGGCTTAAACAAAACTCTGACTCTGGAAACGCTCTGCCATCCTCCTGGGGGCAATTCCTCCCCACTCACAGAGGCAACCAAATGGTGTAAAATTAACCTGGTGACTCCTGGGAAGGACTCTGCTGCTCCTCCAGTGATCCTGGCTCCCCACAACAAGGGCTACAGGCAAACCCCTAGAGAGGGACCACTGCCACGGGACAGGCAGTGTCACACCAGCACCCCTCGAGCACATTCCAGCAGGTGGCACTCAGAGCATCTTCAGCGTCCAAAATGTGTTCCTCATTTGACACGGGATGGGGGGAGCCCAAAGGCCATTTCATGAGCACCCACGTCATAAACACCCCCCTGGGAAGATTCAGCACCCCTGAAACAGAGGCAGCTTGGAGATTGCTAAGGGATGAAGGGTTTTCTCAAGCAAAGCCTGAGGCTGAGGAAGGGAGGAGGCAGATGGTGGCTCACACAGCTGAGGCCCTGTCCTTGTGCTTCACAACATCCTTTTTGATCTGCTCAGTTTTTAACCAACTCGTTTCACAGGGAAGCCAAAATATCTTCTTGATGTCAGAGGGCTCAGGTCGGTGTTGGGATGGAGAGCAGAGAGGCTCCAGCACAGGCACCCCCTCACACTCCCCAGGCTCCTCCTGCTCCTGGCTCTATCCAGGGCTATGCTGGCAGCAGATACTGAAAGTTTCTTCAAAAAATTAAAAAAAAAAAAAAAAAAATTCCCCACCCTTTCCACGCACCACAAGCTGCAACTGGCCAGGATCAGCTGACGATGAGCTGTTTGGGCTAAAGATACAAGCTCAGGCAAAAGATGTTCCCAAACTCCAGAGACTCCCCAGTGGCTCGGGTGCTGCTGCAGTTCCAGAGCTGTAAGGGGGGAGCCAGCAGGACTTTGCACCCAGTGAAACGTGACACTGGAGAGGAGAACACCTTTAAGAGCCAGGAGATAAGGAATTACTCAGTTCTGCAGCTTCTACAGAGCAAATCAGCCTCTGGTGAAAAAGAGCAGAGGATGCAGCCTCCCCTTCCTGCAGCCCTGCACACACCTCCCAGCAGGGAGGGAAGCTCTGCTCAGCAAATTCCAACCAGCTCGGGCTTTGAAGGTGGTGAAACCAGGAGACCCTGTCCCAGGCTGTTCCAAATGCAGAATCCCACTCTGAGGAACCAGCAGCAAACACCACCTTGCATGGGGCACTTCTGCTACTTTCAATAGAAAAGCTGCAAACTCTTTCTAGCTGAATTATAAAATACAACATTGGTTTCACAACAAGAACCAAGAATTGTTTGCTGCCCTTGGAGTAATCGTGGGATGTGGAAACTATTCTGTATTGCAGGAACGCTGGAATTCCACACTCCTCCCACAGCACACAGGCTGCCCTCCCCTTGCAAGGCACACAGAAAGCGTCTCAGGACCTGGAAAAGCCTCTGCCTGCTACCTGCCGGGGTTGGTCTGTGCAGGCAGGGAGAACCCAGCTCTCTCCTGCCCTCTGGGAAGGTCACCCGTGCTGAGAGAAAGGGATTGTCACATTTTGGGGATGGCTGTGAACTGCAGCAGGGTTAAAAGCAAAACCAACCCTGTCCAAAACACGCCCCGAGCTGTGCGTTACCAACACCCCAATGAGAGTGCACAGGATGAGTGTCTGCTGGAGCAAAGCTCTGGTTTATCATTGAATGTCTATAAAAGCATGGATGCAGCCACCCCCTCCATGGCTCAGCTGCTCCGTGTGCCAGGGACAGGACCATAACATGGACATCACATCCATCCCAAACATGGGGATCACATCCATCCCCTCCCCAAACACAGAGATCACATCCATCCCCTTCCCAAACATGGGGATCACATCCATCCCCTCCCCAAACACAGAGATCACATCCATCCCCTCCCCAAACATCACACCACAGGGATTGCAGCCACCCCCACACTGGGAATACCATGTTTTGTCCTGTTCCCCTCAGATGCTATTTTAATGAGCTTTTTTCTCCTCACTCTGTCCCTGTGGAGGCCCCAGGGGTCCTCTCCTGGACCCCAAAGATGACCACTGACCCCAGTGCTGGCGCAGAGCCATCACCTCCCCCCTGACAGCAGTCCTGGCACATTCCCAGTCCATATCCAGCCTCTCATGTCCAGTGAAATCCACCTGGCTGACAGTGAGGGGATCAGTTCAGCCACATCTCAGGGGCACAGAGTGTCCTCAGCCCGCTCAGCATTCCCAGAGCAGCTCTGCCCACCCGGGCCTTCCAGCACAAACAGGGTTAAACCCCCTCCTTTCCTCCTTCCCCAAAGGGGTGGCGTTTCCCAGCCCTGCTCTCCAGAGCTGGCAAGGGAAGGACCTGGATTTCACATTGCAGTTGGGAAACCCTGCCTGCCTCAGAGCTGCAATGAGAGCAGCAGGAGCTGCTGCAATGCCTCTGCTCCCACTGCTGGGAGGCTGCCCCAGGCACACACGGAGGGGATTTCCTAAGGGAGAAGGAAAAGGGCTCCAGGCAAGGCAGGAATTCTTAGAGAGCTGGGACTCCCCTCCCGGATGGTCCCCACCCTGTGGCAGGCCTGGCAGGCAGCACAGTGCAACCAGAGGGAAAACAGCAGCTTCACCTGGAGCTAGGCAAGGAATTTACTGCTCGTGTCCAAGGCAGGCTTCACTTCCAAATAAAGCTGGGACTGGTGAAGCCGCAGGAGCTTCAGGCAGATCTGCCTGTGTGTGCAGGGAGAATCCCAGTCAGCATCTTGGCCAGCCAGGGGGCCCAGCAAACCCAGCCAAGGGCACTCCAAGCTCCCAATTGCTGGGGTGGATGACCCAGTGACCCAAACCCAAACTCTGCCCCCTTCAAAAATCAAATATTAATGGCTTCTTTGGGGTCCTCTCCCGTGCCAGCCCTCACCACTGTCCCCTCCAAGTACAACACACAGTAACAGATTTTCAGGGATTTATTTTCCTTCAGTACTAGAGGCTTTCTGGAGACAGAACATGAGGCAGCTTCTATGAACTCACCAGGGGGATGGAAATGGCAGAGAAGAAACCGGAGTGGTTTGGATGGGTCGGGGACCTTGTGGGAGGGCTGCTGGAGCAGACTCTGCTACATTCCTCGTGTGCAAGTCCTGTAAGCTGACCCCTCTTCAATTATCCATTAGAGTCTGCAGCTCATCAGAGACTCTGCTCCTCAAACAGGCATTTATTTGTGTTTTCTAAGAGCTCAGAAGTTGCTGTTCGCCATAGCCCAGCCCTGCCAAGGACACAGAGCAAAGGCTCTGCCAGGAACAGGCCAGGCAGCTGTCAGGCACTGCTGGAGCTACAAACCCACTCAATTCCTTCAGCTGACAAGGCAGAGCAGCCAGTTTGAACTCAAAGCTTTACCAGTGACAGGCTGGAAAAGCCAAATGTTAAGAGTGGCCACAGCTGCTGCCAGTCCCTGCAGCGTCAGGGAAATTTCCAGGCAGTACCACAGCACACTGGAGATGTTCTGGATGTTCTGCTCCCACGTCCTGCCCAGCCACAGGGCCAGTGTGGCCAGAACACTGCTGGCTGGGAGCCCCAGGAGAGGGGCAGTGGGCTGAGAGGGGATGTGCTGAGGTACCTGCCCGTTCCCACAGCTCCACAGCTTTCCAGCTCCTGCAGGAGCCAGCAGCAGCTGTGCAAACACGCACAGAGCAGAGCACTCACTTGTTTGTTTGGAAACCCTTCACGTTAAGAGGCTGAGATTAGTGGTGTCCAGCACTGACCAGGACCACACCACTGGATGTGGGTCCTGTCCTGCTCTCAGCCTGGAGCTGAGGGCAGTGCTGGCCTGAGAGCCCTCCCTCACCTGGACCCTCACAGGCCAGGCTGGACAGGGCCTGGAACAAGCTGGGATAATGGAAGGTGTCCCTGCCCAGGGTTCCTTCATGCAGGGTAGGACCTGTCTGCAAGCTTTATCTGGTCAGGATAAACCAACAGGAGCTGCACAGACCTGGGGAAAAGCCTCATTTCTCCCTGTGCTGCACTGCCCCAGCCAGGCTCAGCCTGGAGCAGCTCCTGCCTGGTGCCTGTGGCACAGCACAGCCCTCATCCAGTCCCAAAGGTCCCTTTTATGGTGCGGAGCTGGGAGAGCTCAGCTCTTCCTTCCCCAGCTCTCCCTGTGCTCTGTGATTATCCCCCCTGAACAAGCTGATCAGCACCCTCAGCCCATTCCCCAGAGAGAGTGTGGGCACACTCAGCACTGCAGCTCCACTCCTCTGCTTTTCATGATGAAGTGATTTCACTAATTGGGTGTTGTACTTCCATGTACAATTCCTCATGCTTGGCACCTTCAGGGAGCACAGGCTCACCCCTCAGCCAAGCTGGCTGCAGAGCAGGCTGAAAAACCCCAGTTATGAGAGGTTCCATTTTCCCACTGAATTCAGCTGCTCCCCAGCTGAACAAGGACCAATTTCACCCAACCTGGCAATTAAAATTTGGAGAACACAGGGGAGAATGAGCTTCTGTACCCAGAGAGGCTTTTAATCACCACCACCAAAGAGGATGAGAAAAAAATCCATCCTTGTACCCATCCTGCACTGGATCAGCAGCCTGGTGTTAGGGACGTGGCCATGATTAACCCTGTTTTCAGTGCAAATTCAAAACAGCCCCATCCCATCCACTGTGAGCACTGACTCTTCCCCAGCCCTAACCAGCACAGGGATCTTGCAGACATTCCCCAGGTAAACACTGAGGAATGGGGCCTGCAGGGACCTGTGTACCACAACTGCTCTTGAAAGGTGAAAAACACAAGAGCTTGTGAAAAGCACCAGCTGTTCTTGCTAGGAAGCTGAGCTGGAGCTACAAAAGCAGCAAGGAAGTACCAGAACAGGGCCAGCCTGGCCCAAACCCTGCCCTTGGTACCTCTGCAGTGACCACCTGGAGTTTCAGCTGCGATGGCCACGGAGGTTCACACTCCATCAGTCTCACAGCACCAACTGTGAGCTTCCTGACTCTTTTGAGGAACTCTTGGATTTCCTCCCTTTCAGAGAGCCTTTGGTTGTGGCCCAGGCACACAAGGGCTGTGCTTTGGCAGCGTCCTGCTGGCAGGGCCGGGAGGGACAGGGCTGCAGCGTGGGCGTGGAGCAATCGCCGCTGTCGTCGCTTCAGGTTATTTTTAGCAGAGATCACAGAATGAGCTGCAAAAGGATAGCACAAACCTGGAAAAAAGGTGCCTCTCCCCCTTGCAGCTCTCCACACACAGCACAGAAGGGTGTGGGAGGGAGCCTGAGCAACCTTCAATGTGAGAATAGTCACCTCGGATGGCGACGGCCACTGCGTAAAGCCAGAGCCAGGAGCTGCTGCTGCTGTCTACCCACAGAAAGAACTGAAACACACAGATATGCTGGGTGCTCCCCCATCTGCAGCATCTCAGGGCACAGCTTGCCCTCAAGCTGAAGGTATGTGTTTACAGGAGGGATTTCATTTGTGCTGGTAGCAAACATACCTTGTACAAACTTGGAAAACGCCACCGAGGTTATTTCAGGAGCACGCAGCAGAGCTTTGGGTGCTCAAAAGTTACCCAAAATGGGATTGTCAGACACTGCTCACAGGCATTTTGGCCACAGGGCCTCAGGAAAGTGGAAAGCAGGACACCTACAGCAGCACAGGGCTCCTGAGGCTTCCCTGCTCTGGGATGTTGGGAACTTGCCCTCTGCTCTGCTCCGGCTTGGACTGCACATCCATGACCCACAGAGCAGCAAAGGGAACCTCAAGTGCTTTTTGGCTTCTATCTCATGATCTTTCTGTGGAATAGCACCTACAGATGGAATCAGCCAGGGTTTCTCTCAGTGATGTCCTTCAAAGAGAAAAAAATCCTGAACGATTTTTAAAGCAACATCCATCAGCAGCATTTAGGGAAGGGCAGTTTAGCCAAGTGTTTGAAGATGAAAGAGGCAAAGTCTCAAACCTTAAAAACCCAGCTGGAATCCAACCAGACGACACAAGATTCCTTTCTCCCCATGCCAGAAATGCAGCCACAGTGAAGAGTTGTAAACCCACTGCTCTCAGGGGAGGGAAGTGCAAGTTCCATTGACCTGAATTCATCTGACCCAAAGATTTCTTTGCAAGCCATTGAGGAAGTGCCAGGCCAGCTCCAGAGTGGAACAGAGGCAGAACAGGTAGGAGAGATGCACTGGCACTGTTAGAAATCCACAAACATCCCAGGGAAAAAAACTGGCTGAAATGTAGACAACTGGGGTTTAGGTTTAAATATCTTTTACTAAAAATACAACGTAACCAGCTGGAAAAACAACACAGCAAGCCCCCAGAGCCTTCGGCAGGGCTGATGATTCAGAGAGAAGCTGCCACAGGGCCCTGGCTGAGGGCACAGAGCTCCTGACAGCCCGCTCGGGAAGGCTGCCCAGGGCAAATCCAAAGTGTTGTGTCATTCTCCACGATCAGAGCATGGCTGGGTCACAAAAGGAAATCCTGAAGGGATTATGATTTCACGGTACTGACATGGCTCTTCTGCTCTGCAGTGAGTGCAGGACACAGGCATGGGCACAATCAGGAGACACCACAGGGACAGCATCCTGCTGGTCCTGCACCTGGGGAGGGCTCTCAGCACACAAATCAACTCCTTCCACACCACGCTGCTCGTGTGTGGAGCAGGGTGAGCTTGAGGTGCATCAGGAAGGAGTGGCAGGTTCAGATCCCTGCCCAAAACACAGGAGACAGCAGCCCAGGTCTTTCTGTCCTTCCCAGCTGGTGCTAACAGGGATGCAGAGGGCAGCTTGGCAGAAGTGGAGCTTCTCCCAGCCCCACCGAGGCAAGAGAATAAACAGATACCAGACACTCAGCAAGGGCAGCTGTGCCAAAACCATCAAATACTCTTGTACTGCTCATCCCAGCTGGCAGGATCACACCACAGAGAAAGGCATAAACACAGCACCGAAACACCCCAGGGCTTCTCACTTCTCACCCTCGGCTGTAGCCCCACTCCAGCTCCCAGTGCTCCCAGGTGGCCCTCCTGAAAACCTTCCAGGCATGTTTGGGTGACCAAGGGGACAGGAAGACAGGGGTTTATCTTCTCCCTTCCCTGTCTCCAGTCCCTTGCACTCCCACGTGCACTCCTGCAGATCTACAGAGCAGCAGCTTTGCAGGGTTTAAAAATAACCATCCCCATCCTGCTCCCGAGTCAGCTCACACCCCCCACGCTCAGAGGCACCTGCAGAGGTCACCTGGGGCATTTTTTACCTGGGATGGAGGATTCCCACCTTCTTCTGGAGCTGGCTGCCCGTTCTGCAAAGCAAGAGAACCTGCTGTTAGCACATGCTAGGCGTTGGATTGCTCCTCATGTCCCTCACAAAAGCTGGTGGCTTTGGGAGCCCCTCACAGGGCAGGGTGGCACTTTGGACATGGTACAAGGTGGTTGAACATTTCTCCATACACCGGACTTTTGTCTTTTAACTTGTTTAAAAGAAAGTCTCATGCCCAGAGGGTCTCTCCACATTTCCCCCAAATGAAATTGGGGCTCTTTATCCACCCAATGTTGCTCGTGGGGCAAACAAACAGCACCAGGGAGGATCCCTGGGCTTGTCGGTGCCGATTCCCACCCCAGAGAGCTGCAGAGCTGCTCCATCCCACCCCTCCTGCAGCGCTGCTCAGCATTGCTGGCAGGAGCACAGCCCAAGAGTTAACAGCCACCGTGCCATTGTGCCACCAGCTTTCACTGGGGCGTTTGTCGGTTATTTATTACCCTATCGCAGCTGATAGCTGCAGGAAATCTGCCCCGCCCGGCTGGCTGCAGCTCCAGCCCCGCACAATGTCACAGCAGGGACCCGAGCCACCCGAGTGGCACCGGCCCGGGTCACAGCAGGGACCCGAGCCACCCGAGTGGCACCGGCCCGGGTCACAGCAGGGACCCGAGCCACCCGAGTGGCACCGGCCCGGGTCACAGCAGGACCCGAGCCACCCGAGTGGCACCGGCCCGGGTCGGCCCGGGCTGGGCCGGGATCGGGTTCAGAGGCACCGGCAGCGCCGGGGGAGGCCGGGCGAGCAAAGAGGGTGGGATTTCACTGAGACACAGATACCCAGAGCAGGATAAGCACGTACAGGAGGCTTTCTGCAGACTGTGGAGAAAAACAAGGGCAAGAAGACTTTGCTTTGACATCTGTTTGCACTGCAGTCTCAGGCTCCAAAAATCATGGCATTCCTCTTCTCCTCAAAGAACAAGGGCAGTTTATTCCTTCCCTTCCAGAAGTTATGGGCCAAGTGAAGAGTTGCACTGCCATTGGATTCAAGTCTCAGACCCTCAGGGGAATGGCTGGGTTCTAGAGCCTTTCAGGAACTGACAGAAACGAAGCCAACTCCCTCCCTGGAGCAGCAAGGATCCATTGAGATGATCAACCTGACTTCTTCCTCAGGTCTCCACTATACTGCAACATTTATTTACATCTGTATGGACCCGACCTGAGCTCCACAACTCACCATAGTCCCAATTTAACTTCAAGGTCAAGAGTGGTTTCAGCCAAGGACTGAAACAGGCCCCAGCAGCTCCATGCAGAAGTTCTCCCAGAGGAATGCTGCCCTGCTGTTTACACGGAGCCCTCGGTGCCATTAGCACGGAGAATAGCTGAGCAGTGAAGTAAGAATTTGTGTTTATGAACAGCCCCCACAAAGCAGGGGGAGCCACAGCACCAAGATAACCAGACTTGGAAAGAGGCTGATGTTTACTGGCTCAGCTGTCACCCATCCACTGCTCATAACTGGCTGCTAATCCAAACCACAGCTAGGGGAGGGCTGGTTTTCTCTCAAACAGCTCAAGAAGCAGAATTTATGTGCTGGACTGAGGGAAACAGTGCCTGGCTCTTGGTGTGGAGAGCAGATCCACAAGGCACGTGTCAGGAGAGGGGTGAGTGGACGCAGGGGGTGTCCAACCTCTCTGCTTCAAGGGTGAGCTGGGAGACACAAGGTGGTACCTCCAGAGCCACCAGAATTTCGAGGGCTCAGTTTTATTGGCTCTCTGAAAAGGAAAACTTGTCCTTCTGCTGCTGACAGAAACCCATCCTACCTGGGATGGAAGGGATGGGGAAAGAAAGACAGCAGTGTCCATGCCAGGGAGGCTTCCTGGGCATGCAGCTCCCTGCTCTGAGAGGGATGAAACTCCTGATGAAATGGTCCTTTCTCAGGCTGACAGAAGTCAGATGTGTGAGCAGAGAATTGCAGTGTTTAGAGCCAAGTGCTCTCCTTCCACCCCAGAGCAAAAGCAGTCCTTATTCCCTCATATGGAATTGGAGGGCCATTTGTGTATGTTCCAGATGGAAACAGCTCCAGCCTCATCACCTCCCGAGATAAAATACGGCCACTCAGCACGCCATGAGCAGGGCTGAAATAGTTTGTGGGTTTCTTGGGTTGACATTTGCCTCTTTAAAATGCTTTATTTCTGCCCTGCCCCTGCACACCACACACAGGGGGGAGCAGGTGCAGCTGCCCTCCCACAGCACTCTGGGGCTGCAGAGGAGCCTCCCAAATGTCCTGCTCCCAGAGAACTCCCAAGGTCTCCCTCCCGCAGCAACCAGGCAACATCTGCGGCAGGAGGGAGGCCCAGCTCCTCCCTGGGGTGCCCGGGGCAGTGGGGAGCTCAGCCAGGCTGTGTCAGAGCAGGGCTGGGGCTGCTGATGAGGCAGCCACAGAGCCTCACCGGGAGCCGCAGGCTGTCCTTGCACTGCCCTGCTCGGGGGCGAGCGGAAAAGGGGATTAGAGCTCTAATCTGATGGGCACGTGGAGCAGCAGCCCGGCAGCCAGGGCACCTCTGGACCCCTCCAGCTGCCCCAGAGCTGACACAAACCCCTCCTGAGCACACCCCGGGCGAGTTTCCTTAATAGCACACAGAAAAGTATCCTGGAAAACAAGTGTGCTCAGTTACGCAACTGCCAGCCTGGCTGAACTTGGGAGATATTTATCTTAGGACATCTTGCGCTTTAAATCCTTTTAATTCCACGTAATCCGCAGCACAGGGAGCAATTTCCAGAGCAGGCCAGTGTGTGCTCTAATGTGAAACCAGGACGAGGTGCATCCTGGCAGGGCCGTAGGGACGGGACCCAGTCCTGCCCTGTGGTCACACCACCAGCTCAGGGCATCCCAGGTTATGGACAGCTCTGCCTGCAAGAGCAGCCTGCTGCTGTTCCTGCATCCTTAGGCTTGGAGCAGCCACTTTTGAGGGGCCCCAAAACACCCCACAAGCACCAGGTACCCAGAGATGCTCTTTCACCTGACCCTGATGAGCCATGAAACACTCAAGGAAGGAGCAGAGGAAGAAATCTGTCACCCCAGAGCTCCTGCTAGTTTGACACCAGAACAAGGCATGTTTAAATTATTGCCATTAAGTGGAATTTATGGATCTTGCCTATTGCAGTTCAGAGAAAGGAAATAATTCTACAAGAATAGAGATCTCCAAAGGAGCTCTGGTAACCCAAACAGAGGAGTCTCTGCACAAGGCATATCAGAGATGACAGCCACTCAGCTGTCTCCCTTGTCTCTCAATCGTACTTTGCACAGCTCAAGCTACCATGCTTGAGAAAAGAGTTATTCATGAGCAGCTCCTGCTCAATAAAGGGTGATACATATATACAGGCAAAAATAATTAGCTTGAAGTGGTGGAGTTTGGCGTAATCCCACGTCAGTTGCATTGTTGTAGGTTTGTGTAATGAAAGAAGAATTTGAAGCAAAGCGGAGCCCTGATGACAGATCCATCGCTATGGGGATGAAGTCATGGAATCAAAGGAACACAGGATGGTTTGGGATGGAAAGGACCTTAAAGCCCACCTCATTCCCCCTGCTATGGCAGGGACACCTTCTAATATCCCAGGCTGTTCCCAGCCCTGTCCAACCTGGCCTTGGGCACTGCCAGGGATCCAGGGGCAGCCCCAGCTGCTCTGGGCACCTGTGCCAGGGCCTGCCCACCCTCACAGGGAAGGATTTCTGTGTCACTCTACTCCATTCTCCAGCGTTTGTGCTCTGCCCCAGGCATGTTTTTCTACTACATAAGCAATATTTGGAATAATGTAAGCAGAAGAGAGAATGGCAAGGGTAAAACAAGCAGGAGCAATGATTATAAAGCCCGGACTCTAGGACAGAGGGACTTGGCTCCTGCCAGGGAGCAGTTCAAGCTCCCATTGCCACCCACTCCCACACGTTTCCCTGGCATGGCTGAGCTCCAGTGGGCCAGGAACAGGGGCACCACAGGGCCAGTTCTCCCGGAAGACAGTGGAAAAACCCCAAATCCCTCAACAATGGGACTGATGCCTCCACCAGCACGGTGACAGCACCTCTGCTCCATGACTCAGAAAGCAAAGGTCGGAGGAAGCCGGTTTCTAACCTGGATGGCAGCGATCCCAGGGCAATTTACGTAACCGGTGTTCCAGAAACGTCTCCTTGCTTTCTCAGTGGTGCCACCTCTCCCAGGAGGGGTGAAAACTTCCCCCTTGGGCCCCTGCCCTTGGCGATTTTCACCTCAAAGTGCAAAACTCCTCTCAAGGCCCCTTCCCGCTCTGCTGCTGGATCTCAGGGAGCTCTCTAACATCTGACCCAGGCGTGGTGGTGAAGAACACCTGTATTATTCTCCTCGCTGTAATTAAGAGTGTGTACCTATCGTTTTAAACCAAAGGCAGGCAAATTGCTAAGTCCCACTTGAGATCCTGAGACACAAAAAATCTGATCTGCTAAAATCCCACCTGCACGTGGTGCCTGGCCCTGACCTGGAGCTGCGGCCAAGGAGAGATGGCGGAAGGGGAGAGCCAGAGGCTCCCTTCAGTTTCAGTTTAGGAGGAACCCACACGCCATGAGGAAATCAGTGCCTGCCCTGCCCTGAGCCCGCAGCAGAGCGGGCTGAGAGCAGCCCAGAGCCCCGGGCATTTCTGCTGGAAATGATCCCATGGTGCTGACACAGCACCGGCACCGGGACACCGGGACAGCGGCACTGGGACACCGGGACAGCGGCACCAGGCACTGAACGGAGCCTCGCCCGCGGCTTCCCCTGCCCTGGGCACCGGAATTCCTTTCCTCCCATTATGAGTCGAGCAGCGTTTTCTGGCTTTTCAGGCATGTCCCTTCTTAGGAAGGAGAAACCACAAATAAAAAGCCCTGTCTCCCAGCAATGACCTCCGGCCTGGCTCTGGGCACATGATGTGACTTGGGAATCGCCGCAGGACTTCCCTCCTCTCCCAGCCTGGAGCACAAACTCCTCCTCACGGCTCCAGCGATGCTTCAGAGCAGAGGCTCTTCACCCACTGCACCTTTGTGCCGGGTGTTTGGCCCAGGCAGAGCCTCCCCACCTCACAGGGGGCTCCAGGAGAAGCTGTGCCATACCTGGCTGATGAAAATTAGGAAACTGCACCTCGAATGGCCAGTGTCTCCTTGCTGTCCCTGCAGCAAGGGGGAAACGCTGCCTCTGTTCAAAGCACAGACCTCTGAAGAGGCAATTTTAAACAGGAATGAGCAAATCTGACAAATTAACCATGGAGACATCCCCAGGTATGCTAACGGAGTGTGCCAGCACCAAATCCTGACAGAACAACAAGAAATCACCGCGGTCTGTGAAACCCCTGGGACCAAATCCCCACCTCCCCTCCAGTTTCTCCAGGAGAGCTGTGGTTCCAGTTTGAGTGAGAAGATGTTTAACTGAAGAGTGCCAGAGCCCAGTGCCTCAGCCGGCTGCTCTGCCGTGGGTGACAACTGCTGCAGGCTGTCCCTTCCTGTGGAAATGGCTGTGCCAGCCTGCAGATGTGCACAGGGCATGAGCTCCCTCCTGCACATCTGCCTTGGGGGTCTCAATAAGGAGGAAAAGAGCCAGGAGGGAGGGAAGAGCAGACGTCCGGCAAAGTGACACGGGAGCGTGGTCGGAGTTGGCGGCACAGGCCTTTGCGAGAAGACGGCGCTGGGAGGGTGAGGGAGAAACCCCCAAAACTGAGATCTTTATTCCCTGGGCCTTCAGCCGGGTCCGCTTTCCTCCGTGCCCGGGAGATTTGGGAGCGCCGCCTGCACTCCCCGAAGGATCGCAGCCCGCACGGGCAGCAACGAGCCCGGCAGCCCCCGGTGCCCCCGGGAGCCCCGACCGCAGCCCCGACCGCGCACAGCGAGCCCCGCGGCAGCCCCGGAGCGGCCCCGGAGCGGAGCGGGAGCGGTACCGGAGCGGCCCCGGAGCGGAGCGGGAGCGGTACCGGAGCGGAGCGGGAGCGGTACCGGAGCGGTACCGGAGCGGTACCGGAGCGGCCCCGGAGCGGTACCGGAGCGGTACCGGAGCGGCCCCGGAGCGGAGCGGGAGCGGTACCGGAGCGGTACCGGAGCGGCCCCAGAGCGGTGCCGGAGCGGAGCGGGAGCGGTACCGGAGCGGCCCCAGAGCGGTACCGGAGCGGAGCGGGAGCGGTACCGGAGCGGCCCCGGAGCGGTACCGGAGCCGTACCGGAGCGGAGCGGGAGCGGCCCCGGAGCGGTACCGGAGCGGCCCCGAAGCGGTACCGGAGCGGAGCGGGAGCGGCCCCAGAGCGGTACCGGAGCGGTACCGGAGCGGAGCGGGAGCGGCCCCGGCTGCGCGGGGCTCCGGCGGCCGCGCTCCCCCGGCGCGGGGCGCGGCTCGGGCCGGGCGGCTCCGCTCCGCGGGGTCCCGCCGGGCGCTCCTTTGTTCGGCGGCGCCCCCCGCCCCGGAGCCCCCCCGGCCGTGCCCGCTCACCTCCGTGTCCAGATGCACCAGCTCCATGTCGGGCCAGGGCTCGGCCAGCTGGGCGAGCGGCATCGCTGCCGGCGGGTGCCCGCGCCGGGCTGGCTCCGAGCGCCGCCGGGCTGGGCACCCACCGGCTCCGGGCCGGGCCGGGGCGGGGCGCGGGGCGGGCGGGAGGCACCGGGGAGGGGCCGCGGGGCTCCTCCGCCCGGAGCATCCGGCAAACCCAGCCCGGCGTGCGGCGGCCGCGGAATCGCTCGGCTTGGAAACGCTCCCCCCGAGAGCATCGAGCCCAGCCGTGCCCCCAGCACCGGCCCAAGGCCACCGCTAACCCGTGTCGCCAAGTGCCACATCCGCACGGCTTTTAAATCCCTCCAGGGATGGTGACTCAACCTGGGCAGCGTGTTTCAATTCCTGACCACCCTTTTGGTGAAGAAATATTTCCCAATATCCAACCTAAACCTCCCCCGAGGCAGCTTGAGGCCGTTCCCTCTGCTCCTGTCCCTGTTCCCTGGAGCACAGCCCGGCCCCCCCGGCTGTGCCTTCCTGGCAGGAGCTGTGCAGAGCCACAAGGGCCCCCTGAGCCTCCTTTGCTCCAGGCTGAGCCCCTGCCCAGCTCCCTCAGCCCCTCCTGGGGCTCCAGCCCCTGCCCAGCTCCGTTCCCTGCCCTGGACACCCCCACTGTCTCTGACCCCACCATTTGAGGGATCTCAGCAGTGCCAGCACAGGGAACAGCACTGCCCTGGGCCTGTGGCCACACCACGGCTGGGACAGCCCAGATGATTTTCACTGGAAGGCTGAAACCTCGGGAAGTGATCACTATGAAATAGCTGCTCTGGGGACTCGGGAGCCTCTGCCGGCGAGAGCTGTGGCTGAACCAGTGAAAGATGTCCCTGCCCATGGCAGGACAAGATGGTCTTTACAAATCTCTTCCAACCCAAGCCATTCTGTGGCTCTGCACAATCCTCACAGCACCACAAAAACCTGAAACTTACTCACAAGTACATGACACTGAGTCCTGCTCTTCTGTGCCTTGGAAAGATTTTTCCTCTGGGAGTGCCCAGCTGTTTCCCTGTGTGCACAGTCTGCACCAGGAGAGGGGTGAGGACAAACGTGGTGACACGGCTCAGGTCGCTGCTGAACGCAGGAAACTGCTCCAGGAAATCCGGATTCCAGCTTTGGGATGTGCCGTGAATCACTGCTCATCACCTCCTGCAGTGCCCCTGGAATTCCCTAAAAAACAGGGATAAAGAACACATCCACCTTAAAAATGGTGCTCAGAGTTCCTGGCTATTCTCACCTGTCAGGTTCTCACATAGGAAAAAGTTTTCTTCTACACACATTTTTCCACACCCCAATGCGCTCCAGGAGAAGACAGAAGTTCTCAGCCTGACCTTCCCTCCATTCCTGCTCCAGGTAATGCTGAATCCCAGCTGGATTAACAGAAGGTGAAATGTGCTACACGAGATTGCTGCGAAGTTCAGGGCAGGATGTCAGGGCAGGAGAAATGAGGTAGTGGTGTCCCCCAGGATTTATTTCCAGTCAAAGAACAGCTATAAAAAGCATCCTTGATCCTGGAAGCAGGGTGCAAAAAGCAAAATCTGCTGTTTGGGTGACTGTCATGGCTAAATACAGTGATTAAAACATATAGGCTGGCATTTTTCTGAGACACTTGCAGGCTGGGAAGAGCTGCTGCTGTGGTAAACAGAGACTCGGGATCAGCTGGGTGCTTTGTCAGTGCTGCATTCGCTCCAAGTTCAAAATGCTGCGGGTTTAGTTTGGTCTTAAAACCATCAAATCCTCCTCAAATACAGTTGTAGATATTTTTGCCTCTGCAGCTGGCTGGCTGTGTAACATTTTTCCTTTGCAGAGAAGCTGACAACATTTGTTAAGCCAGTTAAGAAGAAAATTAACTCTATCCCAGCCCAACCCAGGACCTCCCCAAAGCACTTCCAGAGCAGATGGAGACTGATCAGTATCATCAGCACCAGATCCAATTTTGACTGACTGTTCCAAAAGCTGGCCAAGTGATTCTCCCCATGAGCACACAGTAACCCAGTGCTCCCGTGGCTCCCTGCATCTTTTCTTTTTTTCTGAACCCATGGGCAGCTCATCCCTGCCTGCTTTGTGTGCTGCTGCTTTTACACATACAAGGAAATGCAGAAAAGCTCACAGGCACAAGACCTTCCTTGCAAGGCTGAGTTCCAAATATCTGCTACAATTTACAGACTCTTCTAATTTGCTAAGACAGTCAATTAATTAGAGCTTGCAGCAGCCCTCTCTGTACTTTTAATATTGACCAAAGAGATCCAGAGCTTGTTGTTTTCCTCACAGGGAAACTGAATTAGGTTTTCAGTGTCAGTGCAGAACCTGAGCTCCACATCCTGATTTCTAATCCCCAGCGCTCCATTCACCACCTCATTTCTTCACCTCTTCTGCTTTGTTTGCCACTATGGAGGAAGAGATAATGGATCACCTTGTTTTGATCCCAGGAACATTTTTCCTTGGCGTGGTACAAACCACGTTGAAGATATAAAGCAAGGGCCCTGGAAATGAGAAAAACTGTCTGCCTCTAAGAGCTTTTTTGCTTTTCTGGCAGATTTCTTTCTGTTCCTCCACACTGGTGCGATTGCAGCTGCCTGAAATGCCAGCGTTTTCCAAGGCAGGTCCGGGCAGTGGTCGGAATGCAGGAATTGCACCACAGCAGGCAGAGGATGCAGAGCTCTCGGGGAAGCTCAGCCCGGCAGTTCCTGCTCCCTGCACAGGGATTGTGAGGCTCGGCTGAGGCTCATCCGCGGAGCCAACCCCTCCAGCCTCTGCCCACATTCCTGCACAGGTGAGCGCCGCGTTCCCTTGCTCAGCTCAGATGCGTTTCTGAAGGTGTCCAGCACATCTCAACCCTTTATTTTTTGGCAGAACAAACGGCATTTTGCCTGCCGGCTCCGCAGGCTCTCAGTCTGCCAAGCCCACCCTGCTCCTGGGCGGTGTTTCTGTGAAACCACCCCGTGCCCGCATCCTCCGGAGCCCCTCGGAGAGGCACACGCGGCTCCAGCCGGGATTCCTGCTGCGGAACCGATGGCGCTGCTGGCCCCAGGGAACGTGCCCGCTCTGTGGGTTTCGCAGCTCTCCCTCAGGAGCACGGAACCGAGCCGAGGGAGCCGCCCGAGCCGGGATTGCCCGGGGCCGCGCTGCGGAGGGCGGGCAGGAAGGAGCAGCGAGGCAGCGAGGCCGTATCTGCCGGTTGTCATGGCTACAATCGCTGCCCGGCTCCGGGATCCGTTCCTGCCCTTTCCGGGATGCGAACGAGCCGGTGCCGCTCTGGCTCCTGCGCAGGACACAGCCCCCGGCACCCGGAGAGAAGGAGGAAAGCATCGACACCTGCTCAGAGCGCGCATCCCGCAGCACCCGCGGGACACGGGGCTGACTCGGCTCTGCGGCATTCAAACTATGAGGGGCCGATAATGCTTGCCCGATTCCACGTGGCTCTCTCCTAACCTTTGGCTGTTTCCTGGGACCTCAGAGGGGCTGTTTCGCTGCCCTCCATCCTTTTGGGCTCCCGAGGAACTTGGGATCTGCACAGGGACACTAAGGCCCATCCAGTCCTATGGGCAGGGACACCTCCCACTGTCCCAGGCTGCTCCCAGCCCTGTCCAGCCTGGCCTTGGGCACTGCCAGGGGTCCAGAGACGCCCACAGCTGCTCTGGGCACCTGTGCCAGGGCCTCACCACCCTCACACAGAATTTCTTTTGTAAAAGATTCCTTTTCTTACCTGAAAATGGCTTTTCCAAAACCCCATGCAAAACACGAGCATTTCCTCACCTTTTCTTTTTTAACTTAATTTTTAGAACAGGTCTGCAGCCCAGGTGGGAAGTTATTGAGAGCAAGTTATCCATCGAATTTAGTTTTTAATGAGCACACAGCTATGTTTGTAGCTTATTTCAGTGTAGGGCTATGTGAGGGAGTGAAAACATGAAAGAAAAAACAATCAGAAACTGTAAACAGAAGTGGAGCTGCCAGGGCTGTTTGCACTGTCCCCCAGGAGGGAGAAACCTGAGTAAACACAGAACTAAGTACAGTCAGGGTTTATGGTTCCTTTAGGTTTAAGAACTTGTAAACAAATGATGGGGCTTTCAAGTGGATACAAAAAGATACCCTCGGTTTTGTGCTGCCTCCAGAGCACACAGTGCCACTTTCTCGAGGGAGGGGAGGAGAAAACAAAAGCACATTTTAATAGAATTCCAGCTCCTGGGAGAGGAAAATGTCGTTCCAGGGCCTGTGGTCTCGAGCTGACATCCTGCACTGGACAAGCCTGGTCCTGCTGCACAGGAGGCACTCACAGATACCTGCTCCTAATTCCCATCCCAGAGTTTGGGGTGCCGTCATTGCACAGCAAACTAAAGAAACCATTTTAGACTTGGAAGCAAATTTCAGAAATCCTGATGGGAAGCCCAAACACCACAGAAACTGATTTTCCTTAGGGGGATCCCAAACTTTATTTCTGATTTCAGATCAATGTATGACTGGCAGCATTTCACTTCTCAGTCCCCTCACTAAACAGAAACCCCTGCACACATCCAGCCTTGAAAAGCCACATCCCAAAATAACCATAAACTTCTAAAATATGAGAAATTATCCTGGCCAGGAATACTTAGGCTTAATGACTGACTGGATCAGGTAGGAAGGCACAACACAGAGCTTTGGAGAGGTGAGGAAAGAGGTGCCTTTATCAGTTAGGAGAGAAAAGCAGGTCTCTCCCAACAACAATTGTTTCTGTATTTTATTCGTGCTTCAGGCACTGCAGAGCACAGGTATGACTCAGTTGCTTCAGGGCCAGCAGAGAGCGGCTCAATGGGCTCCTTGTTGGGAGCTGAACAAAAGGCACAACAGGTTCAGTGATGGCAGAAACTTGATTCCCTGGAAAGAGAAAATCTACCTGTCCCTCATCAGCATCCCAAAAAAACCCCCAAACAAACAGACTCTGGACTTAGGGAGGCTCTTGGATTTTTGCAGCACTGCACGTCTCATAGCACATAAAAATGGTCAGAAATTCGAGGCTGGTGCTTTGCTGGTGCTTTGCTGGTGCTTGGCTGTTAAATTGCTGTTCCCTCATGAGTCAGTATCAGGACAGCCCAGCTGGGCCTTCCCTGGCTCTCTGAGGAGAGGCTTGGGCATTCCTGGGAGCTGTACCAGGAGCCCTCTCACCTCTGCTGAGGAGCCAGGACACACTTGATCCTCCGTTAGAAAAATCCTCTTGCAGAATCATTTTTCAGAGCCCCTCCAGGCACTCCAAGCTCAGCCCAAAGGGTTTTCCATCAGCAGGCTACAAATCCACCTGCCTGGTTCTTGTGTGCTGTTCCCATTTCACTGTCACACAGCAGAACTGCTCTGGAAAGATAATAGACAGGTGATAGATAGATAGAGAGATAGATAGATAGATAGATAGATAGATAGATAGATAGATAGAGAGATAGATAGATAGATATAGATAGAGATAGATATATGGATAGATAGATAGATAGATAGATAGATAGATAGATAGATAGATATAGATAGATAGAGAGATAGATAGATATAGATAGATGGATAGATAGATAGATAGATAGATAGATGGATAGATAGATAGATAGATAGATAGATAGATAGATATAGATAGATAGATAGATAGATAGATAGATAGATAGATAGATAATTTCTAGCAACAAAAGCAAGAACTTACTTTTATCTTTCTTCCTCTAAACTTTGTGATGGAAGGCACCCTTGGCTGTGCTGTGGCTGTGCCTTTCCTCTGGCACAGTGCAGAGGGGAGGGTGATGTTTTCCCACTGGGGATTGAAGACCTTTTATAAAGAAATGAGTCCCCAGGTTCACGTCCCAGAATTCAAGAATGTCCCCTCTCTCTTGCCTCTGCTTTGCTGTCCTGTGCATCCCCAGACACTGAGGAACAGTAATTTACAAAGTAAGAACTTGATTCATCAGGTATTTTCTCACACAAAGAGTAGATAAAAGTTTCAGAGGGTGTTATTTTATGCCAGGAAGGGTTTGGCCAGAGGCACTGGGCAGTTTGAACAGCTCCAGCCCTGGCAGGTGGTTTGGATTTGCTGCTGACTTCAGTGACAGCAAAGCTGGGGCTTGCCTGGCAGGCAACAGCTCCCTTCACCCTTTCCTCCAAGCTGGTGTCAGAAATTGCTGGCCACTCCTGCCTTCTCATTTTTCTATTTACAGGCTGCACAGAATCGTTTTCCCCCTCAACCTAAGCAGCCACTGACATCACGTTGGAGATAAATGTCCTGTGGCAGTGGCCCAGCACAAGATAGGATGGAGAAAGGGTCAGTGTGTCGGAAATAGATAATAAATAACATCAGATGCAACATTATTGAACTCAAAACTCTTCTATTGGATATAAGGACTCTGAGATATGCTACAGTCCTTAAAATAGGATAAGAATCATAGTGCTATTAGCTGTTAACACCCTGCAACACCAGATACTTGTTGAAAGGGACTATTGATCAACAGAGATGGAAAACAGGTTTTTGGCAGCTGCTTGCCAGCTGGAAGTTAATATGGGAGTCAATTACCAGCAGATAAATGTCCCCTCTCCCAGATCACCAGCAGAAGCTTTCGAAGAGGAAGATCCAGGCATGGCTTTAAATATCATCACCATTCCGACAAAACCAGATGGGTTTAAATACCAGCACGATGGTCCTAGAGATGAATTTTTCAGTGAAGTGAAAGGGTTGGGGTGGAAAGCAAAGCAGCTCCAGAGCAAGGCAAACCAGCCCACACAGAGTGTGTGTTACCCCTCATGGCCCTGCACCAGCCAGGGGAAAATGAAGTGGGTTTTGCTCCCAGTGAACGATGGGGGGACTGTGAGTGAATGCCCAAAAACTGCAGAGCTTGGGAATGGGAGAGGGATTCCCAAAAAGCTGCAGAGCTTGGGAATGGGAGAGGGATTCCCAAAAAGCTGCAGAGTTTGGGAATAGGAGAGGGATTCCCAAAAAGCTGCAGAGTTTGGGAATAGGAGAGGGATTCCCTCTGGTGAGGAGAGGCTGGCACTGCACAGGGACCCACACAGGGCAGCAGAGCCTGGCAGCTGCAGCAGAGCTGCCCACAGCCTGTCCTGTGCTCACCTGCTCACAGCCCTGTCCTGTGCTCACCTGCTCATAGCCCTGTCCCTGTCCCTGTCCCTGTCCCCACCTGCTCACAGCCCTGTCCCTGTCCCTGTCCCATCCTCACCAGCTCACAGCCCTGTCCCATCCTCACTCTGCTTGTACAACTCCACTGCCCAGAGCTCTTTGCTCACACCGGCAGGAACCCAGTGAATCTGACTTAAACCAAAACCAGTTTCAGTTCCCAGCGCTCCAGGCACAGGAGCTGGGAGTGCTCAGAGCCAGCTCTGGGCACAGAACATGTGACAGGGACCTTGGGCTGACATTGGGGAGGTTTATCTTGAACAATCTGTTTGCTCGGTGTGCAGGGCAGGCTCACAGTGTAGGATATCACACGTCAGCCCAGCAGTGGGGGCTGCCAGCCCGACCTGCTCTGGGCCAGGAGGGAAGGGTTTATCAGCATCCCCAGTTTGGCTTCAGCCACTTCATTGCTTTCCTAGAACCCCAGAGTTCCACAGAATCCCAGGTTTGGGTTGGGAGGCCCTTAAAGCCCATCTCATGCCCCCCTGCCATTGACCTCCCACTGTCCCAGGCTGCTCCACACCCGTCCAGCCCAGCCTTTCCTCCCAAACACAGCCCACAGGGTGAGGGCTGCTTCACCCCTGCTGTGTGCATGGAACTTGTCCACTCACTGGGTTAATCACTAAACCAAATTCCCAACAATTCACTGCACATGGGTGGAACCCTGGCCTGCCCAACAATCACTCCAGGTTTGTTATCTACAACTACCAGGGCATGGTGACAGGGTGTGCTCAATGGAGACATGAATAAAATGTGGTTTTCAGCACTCAGATCTCCCTGAAACACTTGGATTAAACGTTTGCTACATCTTCCCACCACAGCATTTACCCTTGTGACTGGAAATCTCTGCCTTCTGCTTTTCCCCTATAATTCTGGTTGGACTTTTGCCACTTTATCCAACAAATCCTCACCCCAATAAATGCATAAATCCCTGTCCCCAGCAGGCACCGAGAACTGAATGAGAGGAATGAGTTTGGCTTACCAGGAGCTCATCTTTCTGTTTTGCATCCATTTCAAGGAAGTGTCATGAGGGTGTCAAGTGCTTTCCCTGCAATCTCGCCAGCTCTGGGAAGCAGCCACTTCCTTCCCAGCTTTCAACACCGTCCTTGGAAAAGATAAACATGGAAAGCATGTGCTGGAAGGAGATAACCCAAGGGCTGAGGCTTTGGGGAGTGGGAAAGGTGAAGGAAAACCAGCGACTGGTGGCACTGCCTCAGCACAATGGAGGTCCCAGGATATCATTCTGGGAGTCCAACACAAGGCAGGTAAACGTTGCTGGCTGGCAAAGTGAGCCCAGAGCTTTACAGCATCAGAAGAATCATTCTGGTTAGACTTTTAAGGAGATTAGCACAGATGTTACAAGTTGATTTCCTAGATTTGGCTTGCAGAGCAAAAGCACAAACTCAAATACTGGAATACAAAAGCAAAATGAAGTAACACAAAAAGCACAGGACACTTTTCAATAACTAAAGTATTACTTTGACCATTACCACTTATTCTGTGATCTCAAGTTGAAGATTCAGCAAGCCTGATAGAAGCAGTTTGTGCCAACAAGCCTAAAAGAGACCAGGCTTATAGGCTCCCTCTTTAAATCTGGGTTTAGGATATCCCTTCCCAAGCTGAGGACAGATGAGAGTGGCAGCTCTAGTTTTAGGCTCAAACTTTCAGGACATGTGCCACAGCAGCTGCAATAATGGCCTGAGGAGGAAAAGGAATGGTCCAGTGATTCTTAAAATAGAATATGGGAAGCCTGAGTTCAAAGGCTGGATATAACATGGATAAATTCCTTTGCAATGTCAGCTCTGCCTGTAAACCAATGAGGAATTGAGCACTCCGTCTGGATTTTGAGTAAAATCACCCCAAAAGCTGGAAAGGAGGCTCGGAGGGGGCTCACCCTGATGGGATGAGCGGAGTTTGTCCAGCTCTGATCTCTGAGGGTGCCGGGGCAGCGCCGATCCTGGGCTCTGAGCCGGTGCCCCCCATCAGTGCCGGTGCCAGCCCCGAGCCCCGGCTGAGCCTCCCCGGGGCAGCTCTGGGCTCCCCGGCGGGCCCGGAGCCGCATTCGGCGTTCCCCGGTTCCCCCATGTGGCGAAGGGAGGAAAAGCTGCTGTTAATCCCGGCCTGGTAACGAGCTGGGCCGTGCCGAATCCACCTCCCCTGCAAACCTGCCTCGATCCCCTCGCCTCTGAAATCCTGGGGTTTTTTACAAGAGAGATTAATTCAGTATCGCGGGAGTTTTTCTCTGTGGGGCTTGGCAGCACAGCAGTTCCTGGATCATGGTATGGCAGGGAAACCTGGGCACCTCCAGCCGGGCTGAGGCCACCAAAACCCACCCACAAACAGCCCCAGCACAGGAACAACCTCTGCTATTGCCTCCAGTAGGAAGGAGATGATGAGAAAAGCCAATTGAATTGCCCAAGTCTGCAATCAGTCCTCGGGCTAAACTCAGAAGCCCTAATACAGGAATGTTCAGCTCTTGTGCTGAGGTGAGACTGAATTACATCAAGAAGCACCAAGACACCACTTCAATGGAATAAAAACAAACAAAATCTGTCTGGGTAGTGCCAAAATAGTAATCCAGATTAGTAGTAATCTAATAGTAACTCCTCTCCAGGAGGAGACTGCCACATACACCCACCTCTGCACAGACCCGAGAGCAGGGGGGAGCTGCTGCCTGCAGGGAAATCTGCTCAAAATCCAAAAGGAACCTCAGTGGGGTAACTGAGTCAGAAAACATTAAATCTACTATCAAATCTCTTTAAAGGGGAAAAGTAGAAAATTTTGGGGGGGTTTATGTGTCCCACAAAATGCAGAGAATTGTGGTACCTACTCCACACCTGGGACTGCTCCTTCTTGGTTCTCCAAGTACTTTCTCCAGGCTGGTTTGCTGTACCCAAGGCAATGAAGTGTTTTTGTTTGGAGGCTTTAATGCATCTTAAAAAGTCTCGACTTTATGAAGTTTTCCCTGAAATTTTCTACTCCTGTTTCTTCGGGCACACCATACATAGATTTTCTGGCTCCCTTTGTAAGGAGATGGTTAAAACATTAAAAAAAGAAAAAAAAAATAGACAAACCAGTTTTTAATAGAGTCTTTAAAAAGCCCAGTCTCTCACATCAGACATCTTCTAAAGCCAACTTATTAAAGATCTTTATTAGCTTCAATCAACTTTACCACAGCTCCCCCTGTGCCATCTCCTTCCCATCCCTTACAAATGATGGGCTCACTCTGTAAATTGTGAGTTTAACTCAAGCTCCATTTCATCTCCACCAACTGCAGGAGAAGGTGCCATTTCTCAGGAATTATAGTCAGCAATATTAGTCCCTGGGTATGGCATTACCATATCTGGGATGATTTAGGGACAATGAAATCCCTGTGCCATCAAGCTGCGTGATTCCTCTGACAAAAATGATCCTGCAACTCAATATCCTCTGGATGCACTCACTGAATTCAGTCCATTTGCCTTCCTTGTTCCCTTTCAGCCCACCCGTGGCAGGGCTGGAGGAAACTGCTGCTTCTTCCACACAGAACTGAGCTCTGTGAAGGCAAAAGGGGGAAACTATTCTGAAACTCAAAGCTGTTCATGCTAGGGCACTGTACTGGGAGGAGCAGGGACTTGGGGAGCCCTCCTGGCATGGTCCAGTTCACCTGATCTCGTGGGTTTTAGCCCAATCTCCTTTCAGTTTAACATAAGCCCATGGCTGGGGGAAAGGTGGCTCTGTAGGATGTGGGGAAGTGGCCAATGCTGGCAACTTGCTCACATTAACTCCTGCCCAGTTTAGTTGTTGCTGCTTTGGGGGGAGTCCAGATGCTTTGCTCTATAATTTATCAGTGATTTCACTGTTCTTAAAACCTCAGCAAAATCCTGAAGTGTTGGGAAAATGAGGATCATCCCCAGTATCCACTTCCAGCGTCCCCAAAGGCTTCAGCCCTGTGCAGAACTTGGCCATTCTTTGCAACTTCACCTATTAAGAGGCAAATAAATGACAACAGCAGTTTGGCCCCATTTCCCAGGTGACTTGTGCTGAAATCAATAAATGCAGAAACAAATTAGTGGCAGAGCTCTAATATTGCATGGATTTAACCCATACTGTGCCCAGCTTCCAGGCCTGCTGTGGAGCACAGAACTCATTTGCTTTTCTGTTGCCAGTGGTGACTTTCTGGCCCCTGGATGTGAAGTTTCCCAAAGCTCCAGCAGGACAAAATCCCCGCTGCTGCAGAGCCCACCCAACAGACCAGCCCAGCCCCTTAACTGCACCTGGCAGCACCAGTCCCATTCCCAACAGATACACAAGAGACCATTTTCCATGTAAAATGATTACAATTTAGCAGAAAAAAAAATGTCTGTTCAGCTCCAGGCGCTCTGGCAGGCGGCGATGCAGATTTGTGGTGCCTTAAGCACGAAGCAGGCACGGGCTGCAGCTCAGCGCCTGCTCCCCAGCTCTAATTTACACAGCTAATTAGTGGGATTTACTGGCTTCAGCATCCCTCAGTCTCTATTTGCTTAGGGAGAAATAGATGAGCCCTGCCTGTCGAGTCAAGCCCAACAGGCCAATAACTCCAGCAGTGCAGGGCACAGCCAGTGGGAAGCACCTCAGCACCCAAAATATCCTTTTCTTTCTGAGGAATTTAGGTGGCAGACACCGCTTAAAATCGCTGGGTTTGTGCTTGGCTGGGGAAAACATCCTGCAAGGATCCACACAGGTCAGCACCGGCTGCTGGGGTGGGAAGATGGAGAAGTGAAGGAGTAACTCCTCCAACAAAGAGCAGCCCCGAGCTCCCCTTCATTAGCAGCACTTTGTTAATGACCGGGGCTGAGGAGGTCACCCAGCCCTGACGGACACAGGGAACACCAGAACATTCTGGAACCTTGGGCACAGGAATCCCCTCAGACCCAGCTCCTCTGGAAATATTTGTTCATTTATGGATGCTCAGCAAGGTAAGACTACAAAAGCAAGGCAGGCTATTTCCAATTTTCTGATTTTAAGATTTAATTATTATTTTCTTTTCCACAGTGACATCCCACTGCCCAGCTGCCCCAGCGACTGCTCAGGTTTGGTGGCTGTTTCTGGGTGGGGTTTGATGAAGATTATTAGGGATTATTCACCATTATTTTTTTCTGTTAGACAGAGCAGCCGTGGAACACGGGATGGAGCAGCTCCTAGGGGCACATCCCAAACTGCCTTTTGTGCCTGCAGCCACTCCTGGACACTTCCAGCACTCCCGACATCGGAAATTTCTGGATGTGAAACTCTGCCCTGCTCGTTTCCACTGGATTCCCTCTGAAATCAGCACAGGTTGAAACAGGTCACTGAACTTAATCACAAACAGACACTGAAATCCCAGGGAAAGCCAAGCAGGGATGGAAAAAATATTCATCTGACAGCCACTGAAGGAGACTTTTACACAGGGGGGTTTGGGTTTGGCTCTGCTCTGGAGTCTAAGTAGCCATTATAAAAATGGTGCATTTTTACTCAAAAAATCTCGTCTCCTGCTTAGTCACTACCCCAGCCAGGTCTGGATTCGATTAGCAGGAGCAACAATATTCAAGTTTAAGTGCAGAAATGTAACACATCATCAGTTTTATGGAGCCAGTTCTGGTTTCACTCCCAAGAAAAGCTCACCAGAATTTTTACTTTTCTCTGCAGCAAGATCACTGTATTCCTCCTGTTTTATACAGTGCTACATTTTAGAAAATAAAGAAAAATTAACTCAGTCGATTCACTTAGATGTTGCATTTTCAGCCTCCAAGTAAGCCAAGGCTCTAAAAACATCCTGCAGGGATCTAGCTTTTAGGCAAGGAAACCTCACTTTCAGGTAAGGAAATCTTGCTTTTCAGGTGTGAATTACAACAATTAATTATCTGAATGAAAACACAAACACAGGCATGCAGAAAGCAAATGTTCTTAAACCACATGAAGTGAACTAAAGGCAGGAGAAATTAGAGAGCATTAAGAACAGTCCAAGCCAAACCGTATCCAGCTTTATTAAAGGTACTTTTCATGAACAATCATGGTAATTTAGGCAGGACATGGGCTACAATCCGCAACATTTTACAACAACTGTCAAACTCCCCTCCCTTGGTGGACTACTGAAATGGAGAAGTTGCTAAAAACCGTCAGAATGTTCAGCTTGCACTGGCAGAGGGCGAAGTTTAGAGTGAGGGTGGACACGTTCCCATGGCACGTTGTCTGACAACGCTGCACAAACCCACCCTGACTTGGAGAGGAGAACAAACTCCAGAGGCAGAATTCTGCATCTGAGGGTCCACAGAGGAAAAGAGGAAGCGCAGCTCCTTTTTGAGCCAGCCCATCCCAGACTGGCCACCAGCAATCCGGATCCTCGGCCAGAGGAACGTCCCAGCTCTGCTGTGCTTTGCAGTGATGGCTCTGGGAGAACAGGGGGACACCGGGGCAGAACTGGTGGCACTTGGATGTGGAGCAGGCAACAGCATCTTGGGAGCTCTGACGTTCACTTGGACACAACTGACACGCAGCACGGGGGAATCCCTTCTTCCTCCCTGCAGGAAGGGCCCTTCTTCCAAAAACTGGGGGACTGGCAGAAGCTTTTCTTATTAAAATTTAGGTTTTGAGAAATAGACTAAATGACATTTGTCCCCATTGCCCCCCACCCCCCCAGAACACAACAATGAAGCGGTCTGTGTGCTAACAACATAGCTTAAAAAAAAGTAAACCAAAATTCTGCATTGTTATAAAACTTGATAAAAAATAGTATTTCAAACTGTACAGTCACCAGAAGTACACAGTTATCAAAAATTCACACGTTTTACTTGGCTTCACCAGCACCTTCGGCTTTCTGTGCCTGAAAAGGAAAAGGGGAACAAGTGAACACATTAAAACAATGGACACTCATTTTTCTATACAGCAAAACCCTGAGCAGAACAAATCCTCTCTGGGCTGCACAGCTCTGATTTTTAATAAAATTAAATTGAACACCTGTTGCCTACAACACAACTCAGAAGTTGCTTTTTGAATTCACAGAAGAACAGTAACTTCCATGTGGCAACATCCCCTGGCAAACAAACAATTTAACTCTTTACCAACACCCCCTCCGTGCTGAGTGTTGTAAGCAACACCCACAAGCCAAGACCTGTCTGGGTCCGAGAGGGAAAGGAATCAATGCCAGGCTGCTGGGATACCTGGTCTGTTTTGGCATCTCCATTTTCTGCAGGGTTGTTTCCCTCCTTGCCAGCATCAGCTTTTCCTTTCTTCCCCTTGGGCACCTTCTCGCTCTTCTGTAAATGCAAGACAACATTTGCTGGCAGCTCCCAGAGCCAGGCACGAGGACAGCCCCCCTTTGGGGGTGGTGGCCCCAAAAGAACACAGACACCAAGGTTTGTTTGTGAAGGGACTGACAGCAAGTGGGAAGCCTTCACTTGGGTATTTTTTATGCAAATTCTGTAAAATCTGCAAGTTGTCAGTTCAGCTTTAGGATGCAGCTCCATTTCCTCACTGCACAGCTGTTAACCAAAGGTTTGTCAGCTGTTGCTATTGCCAGGCAATGCCAAACCTCATCACCCTTTATTCACCTTTCCAAACAGCCCTGACCCAACTCACCTTTGGAGCTGCTTTTTTAGGTTTGGGCTCTGGCTTGGGAGGAGCGGGCTTCTGCAAGGAAGAGAAAACCTGGTTAGACACTGGTGGGATGGTGTGGCTTGGGAGCACCTCAGAGCCCCTGCAGTGCCACCCCTGCCAGGCAGGGACACCCTCCCCTGTGCCAGGGCCTGCCCACCCTCAAACCAGGAATTCCCTCCCCATATCCCAGTCCTCTGGCAGTGGGAAGCCATTCCCACTTTGTCCTGGCACTCCAGGCCCTTGTTCAAATCCTGCTTCAGAGAAACAAACTACTTTCTTTTTTTTTTTTAAAACCTTCAGCCAAATAGCTTCGTTTTAGGAAAGCAAATAAAGCATTTGAACTGCAGCAGCTGTTTGGTTTGTCCATTATTTTACCACTCCCACAGCAGCACACAATGGGCCAGGTCCTTAAGGCAGGAACTCAGTTTTCACCTCCAGCACTGACACACATTTACACACGCAGTGGTTGTGTGTAAAACCACCGGGTGTGGTGACAGCTCTGCCAGCAAGAGGATACTCACAGCAGATAACCTCGCTGATCTCCGCTGAGGCTGTTGGAAAAGGAGAATGGTTCCGTTGAAATGACATGGGATAGGCATTCTCAAAATATCACAAACTTGCTCTCTTCCCAATGTAGTAAATCCCCAGAAATTATATCTATAGCTCTTTAGTTTTTAGAAATTAAGATGGTAGTTTCCCAGTTTCCCCTTTTCTGTGTTCTCAAGAAACATGAGGCTATGCTGTTGAAATTACTAATAGCTAATGATAGTTGAGTAGATTTTTCACAGTTAAAAGAAGATTTCTCATGGTTAAAAAGCAGTTAAGACTTTGAAAAGTCAGAATCAATTGAGACCAACCCTCCCCACTATTCCCCAGTTATTCTGATGGCGTTAAACCTCATCTTCCAAAGGAAACACTTGATGATCCAACTTTCTCAAAACACTGAACTTCTTACCTCATCCTTAACTTTGGCCTTATCGCCCTTGGTCTCTCCTTCAGCCTGGGGACAGGGACACAGGTTGCAGGGACGAGTGACGGACAGGACCCGGTCCCCAGCCGCTGTTTCACCCCAAATCCCGAGGGGACCGTCCCGGTCGCAGCCCGGCGGGTGCCGGCCCCTCCCCGCGGGGCCGGGCGGGGGATGCCGGGCACAGCCCGCACGGGGCGGCGCAGGCGGGGCCCGGGGCCGTGCGCGGGGTCGGTGCGGGGGCGCCGCTGCCTCTCGGGGCGGGCCCCGCATCCCTCCCCTCCCGCCCCCGCCGTTTTGGCGGCAAAGCTCCGCCGCCGCTTCCCGCCCTTTCCCGCCCGCACCGGCGCTCCCCTCCCCCTCCCCTCGCCCCGACCTCCCGCCAAAACCAACCGGTCCGGGCCGGCGGGCCCCTCCCGCGCCGCGGCCCCGCCGCCCCCACCCCGCCGAGGCCTCGGGCTCCGTTACCGCCCCGAACGCGCGGGGGGAGCGCTGGTCCCGCCCCCCCTCCCACAGGCGGCTCCGTGAGGGGGGAACGGACACCGTGAGGGGGGAGAGGGCGGCGGGGGCGGGGGGCGGCAGCTGCACGTACCTTTCTCTTCGGCATGGCTCCGCGTGTGCGCGCGTGTGAACGTGCGTGTGAGTGGGAGTGTGTGTGTGAGCGTGTGCGGGCAGCGGAGCGCGCCGGGCGGCGTGAGGGGGCGGAGGGAGCGGCGCGGGGAGGCGGGGGTGGGGGAGCCGGGCGCGCTGGCGGCGCTGCGGTGCGGGGCGCTGCGTGCGGGGCGCGGTGCGCGGGGCTGCACCCGGCGGGCTGCGCTGGTCCCGACCCCACTAATTGGAATCGGGTGTTTATAAAGTTTTATATAGAGCCGGACGCGGCCCAACCGGTTCCAGCCGGATCCCCGCCGCCCCGCGCGCCCATTGGCCCGCGCGGGTCACGTGGGCTGGGGCCAAGGCGGGGAGGGAAGGAGGGGATGGGGGGGGCGCGCGGAGGGGGCGGCGCGCGCGCCATTCACCCCCCCCCCCCCCTCCGTGCGCGCGCGCGGGAAACCCGGGGGGGGGGAGGGAAAAATGGGGGGGAAAAGGTGAAAATCCGGGATGTGGAAAACGGCTCGGGGAAAAGGGGGGGACACCCCGAACCCCGCCGCGATCCCGCGCGCAGGTGAGCGGAGCTGTTCGTTCAGCACCTCCCGCCCCGCGGGCCCCTCCCGGGGGAAGCACCGGGCGCCCTTTCCCTGTGAAAACACCGGAGATGCGGGAGCCGGTCCGGAAAGGAGGCGGCACTGCTGGAAGGAGAGACAGAAATGTTAAAAAGCAATAAAACGACGTTCAATCAATTCACACAGGTGCCCGCTGCTGGTGCCAGGCGGCTCGGGAAGTTGGGCTCCTTCCAAGAGGGGCCATTGCTCACACCTGGCACCGCCGCGGCCCCTGCGCTGTAAATCCGGCCGAACATCATCAGCCCTTCACCGCGCCCTCGACTCTTCACTTTTTAGCTCAGCCCCATTCAGAAAAACACCCCAAGGAACAGCCTTCCCCCCTTCCCTGCCCAGGTCAATTCAGGCTTTTTCACACCTCAGCTGCACAGTTTTTCCAGCCATGCTGATTCTTCCCATCTTCAGCCCATGTAAATGAATGATGGAGGTGCTGCTCTCACTGACAGCAGCCTGTGGCTCTGTTCCCACAGATTCACTGGAAAGATGCACTCCTGAAACTCTGGAGCCTGCCTGGGTACCTCACCTGCACCCTCTGACAAAGGAAGGCTCACAGGGGAAACAACTGCAATTGCATTTACTGCAATAACTGATGCAGCTGAAATGCACCAAGTCAGGTAACAGGAACCTTTTGCCACTGCTTGAAGGGCACTTCCTCCTCCCCTGCTCCAGTGATGCCTTTCATAAAATGGATTAAAACTTTCCACACAAGTATTTTCTAAACCAGATCCTTCACTTACTTACCTCCCCTGCAGCAGGACCAGTACTTTGTGGAAAGCCACCTCTGTGGCTTTTGTCACCTGTAGTCAGAACACAACAGAAACTTTTTTTTTCCTTGGGGCAAAAATGCATTTTTTGAGTAGAGGAGTCTCCCCTCTCCCCATCAGCCTGGCAAAGCAGACTGGAGTTTCCATCTCATGGAGAGTACACACTTTCCAGTTTCCTGAAACATGGAAAATATAAAATACAGCAAAAGAAGTTTAAAATCAACAGCTCTCATCATCTCAGCACATTTTTAGCCAAATTCTCTTTGTTACTTACACAAAAGGTGGAACCTGCACACGGCTTCCCTCGGGCAGGCTTTGGGGTATCAGCAAACTGCTCACACTGCACTGCAAAAATAACCTGCAAATCATCCCAGGCTAGCAGGAATCACATGAGGAGTCTGTCACAGATTAAATATTATTATATTAAACCTGGATTCCAGCTTCACACACCTTAAAATAAGCAGCTCCACATACTTGTAAACATTCAGGTTATTTTTTAAATAACTTTGGTATGAATATACTTTATTCCCAGTTTGACTACACAGTTCTTCACAATCACAGGCCAAGTGCTCAGTGTGCAGCACTTACAAGGCTGTTAAATCTGCATTTTGTGGTTTTCACCTGGAGGTAAGGAAGAAACACTTCAAAACCCAGCAACAGCTGGTACTGCCACACGTGTGTGTGCATCAGGAGCAAAATTCAAGACATGTTCAGTCATTTTGATCGTGGGGACGGAAACCAGGAGGAATGAGGGATGGAAACAACCCTGGAAATCAGCTTGTCCATCTCTCTGCCAGTGGAAAACTGAGAACAAGCAATACTCCACAGCTGCTCTGGCCACTCCCTTTAGGATCAGCCAAACTGCCCTTCTGAACCATTTGGGCTGGGGTCAGAGGTGGGTTTTGGCTACTGTATTCCTGCATTAGGCCCACCCTCGTTCCCTGGAGCTCCCTCAGAGGGTTTGGCATGTGGCAGCCATCACCTGTTTAGCCAATTCCCTTCCTGAGAAGGTTCATTCCCAAGCAATCCTTTTTTCCTGCCTGCTCAGAGCCTTCCCCAAGGTCAGTGTGGTCCAGCACCTCCTGCACCTGGGTTTTCCCCACATACACTGCTCAGGAGAGATCTCAGAACCTGCTGAAGCTTTGGAGCAGCTTCTTTTCTTCACAGCAAGGCTGGGAACCCTTCCTTTAGCTCTCTGGAAAGCAGGAGTGGACACACCCCAGCCAGCAGTCAGTGGGGAAAAGACAAGATGCTCTCAGGGAGCAGGCAGAGGGGAATGCCCCCAACAGCAGGACAATCCTCTCCCTTGGTGGGACACAGAGCACATCTCAGCAGGAGATTCCCTACTGCAGAGCCAGGGAAGGGACCCGAGCCCAGAGTGATTTAACAGGACTGAACTGGTGTGGCTGGGCCAGCTCAGGAGCAACCAGAGAACTGGGGGAGGCTCATTGCAGTGAACTTCTGGTCACCGGAACACCTGGGCTGCCAAGGACCCGCAGCAGAGAGCCAGCAGGGGGCAGGGAGGTGACACAGGACGGCAGCACCTTCCCCAGCAGCATCCCAGGCCAGGAGAGCTCCCAGCAGCCATCCCTGCTCGGGCAGGGCAGGGCCGGCGGGATGGGAGCTCCTGGAGCAGCCCCCGTGGGCAGCAGCCGCTCGCTCTGCAGGCCGCGGTCCCCAGAGCCGGCACCTGTGTCACGCAGACACTGGACACAGTCTCTCCAAGAAATCTGCCCTCTTGTGCTCCAGGGCCTGCAGGAAGCCCTGGATCCTCTCCTCCCTCAGGGCTGTGCACCTCTGCAGCAGCGAGCGCCGGCGCCGCGCGTCTGCGCGGGACACGCACCCCTCCTGCTGCAGCTTCTTGCTCACGTAGGCCTGGTCCCTCTCCAGCTGCTGCCGCCTCCTCTCCTCCAGGTAGGAGTCTCTGGCCTTCTGCAGGGAAAAGCAGGAGTGTTAGCACCTTAGCAGCCCCTGAGCTCACCTGTGGGATAGGGGGACAGACAGCCTGGCTCACTCTGCTCTGCCTCTTCCACCTTGAGGCAGCTGCTCAAGAAATACAGGGATGTCCTCCAGGGCACAGCTCTGCTCAGAGCATTAGCTCCTAGTTAGAACAGATAAAAGTCAGGACAGATTGTGGGGAAACCCTCAGGTACTGGAATCAGAGAGGAACAGCTACAGGAGAGCTCCTGGACCCCAGACACACACACTCTTATCCTCACCAGTGCTATCACAGCCTTTTGGATCCTATTCCCCCGGCTGCTGAGAGGTTTTAGGGGATTCTAAACCATGACTTACAGGGCAATTTTTTGAGATGATCCAGTATTGAGCTAATCAGCTTTAAAACAAAAGCAGGAATAAGCTCAGCATTCCCAAATTTCTGTGATCTCAGAGTGTACTGGCTTGAGACACAGCAGGAGAAAAGCAAAGGCAGGAGCCATCCTTGTCTACCTTTCAATTATTTGAAATATTTCGTTGTAGAACATCACTTTTAGATTTCTCCTTATTGCACACATCCTGGCCTGCAGCCTCCAACAGCAAAAACACATCAGCAGGCAGGAATATTGAGGTTCTATTTTTAAAAACTGTAAAACTGGTCACTGTGACATAAACTGACACACACACACACACTCTTGGGAAGTGCTGCTCTTTCAAACAAGCAAGAAGAACAATTACTGTAATGAGAGCCTGACTCACTCATCCCCACACTTTTCCTGAGCCCAGGGCAGCTATAGCTCTGGAAATTAGCTCTTGTTGTGCTGGCAGTGTGAGCAGAAATATCCCCAGCAATCCCCCAGAATGGATGCACTCAGGGCTGACTGCAAGGGTCAGCAGCAGCCTGCTGAGCAGGAGACTTCACTCCTCAAAGTGCAATTCTGCTGGTGGCCCAGCAAAGACTCAGCTCACCCCTGCAGGGGCAGGCTGGCCAGCCAAGCCCTAAATTCCTCCCCAGGATCTACCAGGCACCAAAAGCAGGGTCCAGCTGATCCTGGGACTCCATGGAGAGCAACAAACAGCTGGGAAATAAAATGCCAGCCATTGAAAGTGATGCTGTTTGAGCTGATGGAAGGAGGATTTCTTGTATCCAATGCCTCCAAATCAAAGGGGGTTTCTGTACCTTGTCACCCCTCCCATCCTGCTGCCTATCCACATCCCAAAAGCAGCAGCCCATTCTTCCCAAAGCTGCTGTAAAACATCCTGGCCTCTCAGCAAGTCCCCCCAGCCCCACCATCCTCACTGACAGCAACCCTTCCACCAAGAGAATTTGCTTTGTGACCTCTTTTGGATTTCAAGATCACCTATTTTAGATTTAAAAAGACCCAGCTCCTAAATCTCAGTTCCTGTGAGGGAGAATTCCTCCCTTTGCACAATTGTGAGGGTTCCCTGGGAAAAAGGGCAGCCTCAGACACTGCAAAGTGGCTCTTACAGGGAGAAAACTGAGCAGAGAACAAATGTGGACAATGAGAAACCTTGATAATAGCATGGCATGAACACATCCAGCCACCAACCAGAACTAAGCAAAGATGAGAATAGCTGGGAACAGAAGCTGCATTTGTTGCCTGTCAGAAACCAGCACCAGGAGCAAAGTCAGAACAGTGACCTTACTGTTCCAGACAGAGGCCAAGCTCATGGCAATGACAAACACTACTGCCTTCTTTGCTTCCCTCTTCATGCAGAAGGTGAACTGCCATTAGTTGTACTAATACAATGAATTGCTGGTAGGAAAAGGGCAGACTTGGGCCAGAAATAGGAACAAAAGAGGTTAAGGACATGGACAGTTTGGATGCTGCCAGACTGGCTGCACTTGATTAAATTCAGCCATAGCCACAACTGGCTATAATCTCTTTGACAACTCTCAGGGGTGAGCGAGGTCCCTGGAGGTAGAAAAGGGCACTGGAATGCCTGTTTCTAAAAAGAGGACCCAAATAATTATGGAGCAGACACACTGAGCAGTGAGATGTGGTGAGGTCCTTCTGCCTCTGTCACCAGCTGCTGCCCCCCACATTTCTCCATCAGGAGCTCCAGCTCCCACACTGGTTTTGCTCAAAAACAGCCAAACTGCTATCTCACTACAGAATTGGCCAGCTGTAGGAGAAGCAGGTCAGGGAGAGCTCACAGCAACAGATCCAAAGGGAGAGGAACAATGTCAGTGAGCAATAGGAACAATCCCTTCAGCAGGTACATCTGGACCCACCAGAAAGAGGACACTTGTCCACAGACTCACAGCTCAGGCTGCCTCATTTCAGCTCCCAGACAGGAAACGACCCTAAAAACAATAGTGGAGCTGGAGGAAGAGCATGTGAGCACTCCCTGCTTGTTAGAGTGTGAGTGCAGATTCCACCCTGTGGCAGACCAGCAGTGTGAGCCCTGGGACAGATGCTCCAGCTGCTGGAATGAGCAATGAGTGACAGAGACAGGGCTGACTTTGGAGATTTTGGGACTTGCTGAAAGTAGAGGAGTCTGGCCACACCCCAAGACCTTGGAACAAGCCACAGGGGTACAGGAGGAGCAACACATGAGCTGCTACTGAAAGGAGATCCTAACAACCAACCATGGCTCCCCCCTTGCAGCCTCTCACCTGATCTCAGCTGCTGTGCAGGGAACACGTGGGGCTGGGCTTCCCATTCCCCAAGGCTCCCTTACCTGTAAAGCACTGTAGTTCATCTGGAACTGAAGGATAGCTTCACACAAGTTCCAAAAGGAATATTCTGGCCACAAGACTGATTGAAACACCAGGCATGAATGGGATGTCTGCAGGAAGCAAGATCACCAACAATTTTATCATTGAGCAAGAGAAAAACTCATTAAGATGCAACTCTGTTGGGCAAACGATGCCACTTTCCCCACAAAGGTTTTACCTAGGCTGTGTTATCAGATTCTACTTAAAGTGAGGTAAAAACCAGCTAGGAGAGTCTGAAATTGCACAGTGTAGAGTCCTTGTAATTCCTTTTCAGTGCTGGGACACCAGTCATCCACTCCTGCAAAAGCATCAGCAGAATTCTTTCTAATGCTGTGTTGGACTTCAGAGAGGTGTTTTTAATAGCTTAAGCATCACAGACTTATAAAAAACCTAAAATAGCAACACTGGAGTACCAAAGGCTAAGGGAATAACAGTTGAACTGAGGATCAGGACATGACATTTAAGCCATTCTTCAAATGACATCTCATGATATTCCTTACTGCCCACTCATGGCATTTAAAGTGCTTAATGGAGCCAAGAGCTGTGGTGCACTGAAGATATCCTTGAGCTGGATGATGAAAGATTTCAAGTCAAAACCTATTTTTGCCACCAAATTCCTCAGAGTTTGGGATAAATATGTTCCTATGATGACTGCTAAAACAAGCCAACACTGAACAGGACCCCTCTACCAGCGAGAGGAGCAAGCCAAGTGTCATTTCATAGCATCAACACCACCCAGGGTATGGGTGTGCCCAAAAATAGGGGGAAGGAGAGGGGATGCCTTGGTAGGTAAGCACAGCTCAGGCCAGACAACTTCTGAGAACTTGCCAATTAAATAATTTGGAATGGGGATAATTTGATGTGGTTGCCTAAAGACAATTGGGTTTTGGCTCCAAACTGTACATACAAAATAACACGTGAGCTTCAGCTGAAGCAACTCCACTCAAACATTCTCTACAAACAAGAAATTATCTAAAGGTGAGGAGAGGAGCCAAGGGATGAGAATTCATGATTTTATGCAAGCACAGATTGCTCAGAGGTGCCCCAGCACTCAGCCCATCCTGGAAGTTCCCTGACCCCAGCAGAAGGAGCTTCAGAGCCCTCACTTCTGCTTGCACCTGGAGTCAGTGGACACCAGCACCCTCTGAGGCAAAGATGGACCATCCCAAGGAGAGAACAGAGACTTTACCTGCCAGAGCAAGAAGTCACTGAGGCGAACCTCCCCAGAGGTTCTTATCAGCAGGTCAGGGTCAGGGGAGTTGTTGGTGTACAGACATTTATCCAGCAGGGACTCAGACACGTCACTGAAAGAGACACAGCTCATCACACACCCTTCCTGGCCTGATGGATGTGCCACAAAGCAGAATTAAGGGGTTTTCTGTAAACTCAGAGCTGCAAATTAAAACTGGCTGGTGGAGCTGGACCACAGGCAATCATTGACTTGCTTCTTTTAGACACTGCTGTCTGCTCCACAGGCTATTCCAAATTCAGCCCCCAGAGCATCCCACTCCATGCTCTTTGAAACATAACACAGTGGTGGAAGCAGACTGTGAGGGCTTCCATCTGCAGCAGGGAGCAGAGTGTAACTATTCCTTCTCCTTCAGGGTGGAGGAACAGTGCAGCATTCATGATTCATCTGTTGTTTGACCTCATAGCTAAGACTGTCAGCCAAGCAGCCAATTGTTGTGGTATAAAATCTGCCTTCACATTTAAACTAACTTAAGACACAGACCTAATTTCTCTTCTGCCTTGGTTGTGTATCCATCACCATGGTAACTGAAATAATAAAAGCCAAACATTGCATAGTAACTTTAAGTCATTTGTTCCAGTCCCACTGGTTTAATGAGATCTATTTAAAAGCCACTTGGCTTCTGAGAGGTTTCTCATGCAGAGTGAGTGGTGAGAGAGGCAGGATTCACCCCAAAGCCTCACACAGAAAGCCAAGAGTTACCTGGGCTCCAGCAGGCCTTGCTCCACCCCCCAGGCCATCTCCCTGACAGCATTGCTGATCTCGTGTCTCGATGTGTAAGCAAAGCAGACGTTCAGAAAGCACCTGCACAGAGGAAAAGCTGTGAGAGGCTCATCCTGGGAAGGCCCAGCACATGACAGTGATGTGTGCTTGTAGGACCAGGAAGGAAAAAGAGGTGCAGCATGTCTGACAAGTCCCAGCCCTCAGAAGAGGAGGAAGATGTGACTGTCAGCTCGTTACACTGAGTGTCACTCACTTGTTGTAGTTCCTGGTTGCCAGCACAGCCTGGGCAATCAGCTCCTGGATATCCACGGGCAGGAGGGGCAGATCCCCGAGGACACGGATGCACACCCCGTGCTTCTTCAGGTTCTCCCTGCACCCAGCCAGTGGGGACCACAGAAAGCACATCAGTCCCTACTGCACAGTGCCAACACCCACCCACAGCTTCAGCAAAGCTGGCAACTGGAGAAAGGCAAAACCACCAAATGCTTTTCAGGTGTGCCAAGCTGGCTGAGATCTGACCATCCCAAAGCATTCCATAAAGGCACAGTGATCATTCCCCACACAGTTCCTGAGGTACAGACATCACCAAAGGACCAGGACATGACCACAGACCAGGCATCCCTCCCTGTGGAGGCTTAGAGTACAACCACAGGCTCTGGGCACCTTTAACGAACCAAAAATTAAGACAGAGCTTTGATGAAATAAACATCTGTCACTCTGTGTTTCTGATTATCTGAAAGCTGTCCTTGTCCCCATGGTTTGGGTGGCACAGTTGTCCCAAATGTGATGTGCAGGGGCAGTGTGCATGCACAGAGCTGTACACCCCACCCAGGCAGGCACAGCCCCTCCAGTCAGTCCCTGACTGCAGGTGGGGAGGGCTCTCCTCATGAATCCACTCTCACAGCTTGGAACATCCCTGCCACTCGTGGTGTCCTGCCCCAGTTCCACCCGTGAGGGGCTCTTACTGCTCCTCCAGGAGGCGGCTGAACTTCTGTCTGGCCAGGTCCATGAGCCCATCCACCTCCTCCTTGGAGCGTTTGAAGTTCTCGATGCTGAAGGCATAAACTGTCACCTCCCGAATGCCCAGGTTCAGGCACCACCGCAGTGTCTGCAACAAGACCAAATGGAACAGTCAGGCCAGCAGGACACAACTGCTCCATGTGAAACCTTCCTGTGGCTTCCCACCAGGCCAGGGCTGGATCAAAATAAATGACTGTCAAAAATATGGAACCCCTAGATGTGAATTTCAGATTCATGCTAAAGAACAGGAGGAAAATATCACTACCTGAGGATGAGAATCCATCACAGGGGACTTATCCAGCAAGGAAAAGCACCACTGGTTTATAAATTGTATCATACTGCACCTTTCAAAATCTTTTCAAAGGAAGTCAACCTGTTTCATGGAAATAAAAGCCTTGGGATCTCTAAGGTAGATATTTTAATTGAGCACAAAACAGAAGGAAAACCAGCAGAATAGAATGACTCTGCAAGATAACACAGAGAGGGAGGAGCTGAAGTTGTGAATCCTGATGATGAACAGCAGCTCCAAGCACGGGAAGAGTGGAGAGAAGGAACACAGGACACCAGTCCAGCATCCAACCCAGCTCAAATTCCCACCACAGAAAGGCAGAAGACATCCTCCCCACCTGTGCCAGCTTATCAAAGCCTTGGGAATGTCCCTGCTGCCTCTCCACGTGACACTTCTGCGCGTAGCGGCGATTGCCGTCCATGATGAAGGCAACGTGCTTGGGCATTGGACCTGCCTGCAGACAGGGAGAGGCACAGAGGGCAGCAGGTGAGCAGGGCTGTCCCCACTGAGAGCCCAGCCCTGTCCCCAGCAGCCCTGCGTCCTCCCAGGGCTGTCTCCCTGCAGCTGGAATGAGCAGGGTGCTCAGGGTGCTCCTTTCCTCCTTGCCTAGGCCAGTTTGGGCTCTCCAAAGGAACAGCTCAGTGCTGACAAGTGCCTGAGCTGGAAGGCAGCTCTGCCCTCCCCACCTCCCTCAGGACAGAGCTGCAGTGCTCAGGAGCTCAGTGCTGCCACAGCTGCAGCCAGGGAGGGGCCACACAGGATTTATGCTGCATTTTTCATTTCAGACCTCAAGGGCCTTTTCCCAGACACAGTTACCCTCAGAGAGCACAAGAAGAGGCCACAAGACATCCCCCCACAAAGAGCAGTGCTCCTTTCCACTGACCTCTCTAGGGCAGCCCCACCAGTCTCAAGCCTGAGCAAGGAGAGAATCTTCCTGGAACTGGTGAGATTTTGTTCCAATACTCGGTTTCCTTCCTTAAACTCCCACCGTGAGGATCCCTCTTCTCTCCCTCCTTCCCATGCCTTGCCATCGTCAGCAAGGGCACAGATCCTTATTGGCAAGCACTGCCTGCAGTCCTGCTCATTTGCAAGGCTAAGCCTAAGCAATCTCCCACCCTGGGATGGAGTTGAGGGATGCACATCCAGTGCCAGCACTAAATGTAGCCTTGCCAACAATGCTCCCTTTCCAGAGCTCTGCAGACAGAGACAGTTCCACCCCGAAGAACCTGCCAGCTCCTCACCACAAAATCCACCCAAATCCACCCCTTACCTTGATGATGTTGGCACAGAACCTCTCTATGATGGTCAGCTCGCCCTCTCTGATCCACGACATTTTTTATTGAGAGCTCCTTTCCTTTATCAAAGGGGAGATGAAAATAATGGGGTTAAAGGTGATTGTTTGAGCCCAAAGCAAACAAACCACCTGGGAAAAATCAGCTCTGACTTGCTGATCTGGAGCCCTTTACATTGTCTGTGCAAGTCCTTGGATAAGCAGGCCGTGGGGAAGCTCAGAAACAGGCTCTGGAATTTTCCAGCTGTGTCATCTGAGTGGATTCTGCAGCAGCTGGTGCAAGGGAAACCATCCCCGAGTGCTGCAGCCTGCAGGACTGGCTCGTACAGACCCAGCCCAGCACAAACAGCCCAGACCCAACGGCCTGGACTTCATCCCACTATGCAGGGGCAGCAGCAGATCGAGTTACACTCGTGAGCTCATCCTCCGTGTGGGCTTTCTCGGCCTCCTCCCTCAGGAGGGGATCCCTACCCACAGCCACAGCCACAAACAGCGCAGGGAACCGCTGGACCTCGGGCAGCTCCTACAGCTCCTAACGCAGGGCTCGGGCAGAGCTCACCCAGCGCCACCGCTGGCTGCTGACGGCCGGTGTGACCCAGGGCTCCCGCACAACGCCCTCCGGAGAGAGCCGTGCCCGCTGCCCGGGCCGCCCGGGAGGCTCCAGCCCCCGGGACCCCGTCCCGCCGCCGGCAGCGAGCGGAGCCGGCCGAGGGCGGGGCGCACAGCCGGGCCCTGCGGGTGCCTCCCGGGCCCGGGACGCACAGCCGGACCCTGAGGGTGCCTCCGCTCCCCGGAGCCCCGCGGGGCGTCCCTCAGGCCTCCGCCGTCTCCGTGAGGGGAGGGACACGGCCGCCGGCGGGAAAGGCACGGCGGAAGGAGGCACAGCCCGCCCGCCACGCCCCCGCCGTGCCCGCTCAGCCCCGGTAAGCCCCGTTATGCCCCGGGTCAGCCCCGGCTCTCCCCGGTCCCTCCAGGTCCCGGTACCTGCCCCGGCGGCGCCGCCTCAGCCTCCGCCGGACGGTGACGTGCCCTTCCGCTTACGTCACACGGCGGCGCGCGCCGGACGGGGCGGGGCGGGGGCGGGGCCGCGCGTGCGCAAGGGCGGGGGCGCCCTGCGGGGAGGGGAAGATGGCGGCGGGGGAGCTGTGAGGGGAGGGGGAGATGGTGAGGGACAGGACACGGGAATGGCTACAGAGGGACAGAGGGCAGCGTGGATTGGCAGGAAATTCTCCCTTTGTGAGCTGTGGCTTCCCCTGGATCCCTGCAAGTGTCCCAGGCCAGGCTGGACATGGAGACTTGGAGCAGCCTGGGATGGGGAAGATGTCCCTGCCATGGCAGGAGAGGGATTATTGGGTGGGCTTTATTGTCCCTTCCACCCAAACCACTCTGTGTTTCCGTGACAGGGCTGGGGCACTTTTGGGGAGGTGGGGTATGGTTCCCTGGGCTCCTCAACCCCAGGGGAAAAAAACACAAGTAACCACACACAGAACATCACCAGCAGCCATTGCCCATGGTCTTTATTAATTTTTTTTTCCAGAAAAGAAAAAAACCCCACATTTTACATAGTTGGTACAAAGACAAAAATAAAACGAGCAGAAGGGGGGGAAACCTGCAGCAGCAGGGGCAGAGGATGTCGCTGCAGGGACCACGGCAGGAAATGTCTTTGGGAAGCGTGAGTAACTGCTCAGGGGTCACCCTGAGCCCCACACACACACACAGCCCCCCACATCCCCTCCCTCCCACTCTGTAAAACTTCACGGGTTTGACACAAACGCTTTGGTTGCTAGCAGTAAACATGGATTACATTCTTCCGTCTCCTCGTGGACATTTTTGGGACTCAAGGCTTTCGCCCCAGGGCAGACACCCCCTCGTGAGGGACGTCTTTGTTTTATTTCTCACATTCTCTACATTTATTTCTCACATTTTCTACATTCAAACACTCCCGTGTCACGGCAGGACCCTGAGCGCGCCCCATCCTCCCCTGTCCCCTCATGCATAGTGCCCGTGGGCAGGGTGGGCCATGATGCAGCAATTGAGTTAATTATTGTCAGCAGAAGGGAAGAGCCACAATGGCCAACACGAGGAGATGCGAATCAATCCCATCTCCTCCAGCGTGGCTTCCCAGCACAGATAAAAATCCCTGTTTTCTCAGATCCCAGCACCCCGGGGGAAAGCTGAGTGATTCCCTATTTGCTTTGCCCAGGGCAGGGATGGTTCAGAGCTCCCACCTGGCAGCTCTGTGTGGGAGAGCACATCCATCTCCCTGCTCCATAACCTAGTAGATGCTTTGGATATTTTCTTTTTTTTTTTTACTTTTTTTCTTTTTTTTTTTTTCCTCTTATTTTTTGTAAACAATAACCAAGGAGAATACTGAGAGAAAGTGGAAAGGTTTACAGAGGTATTTATACACACGAGACATCTGACAGAGAAATCACCAAACCATTAAAGTGGGAGCGGGGGGGGAAGGTCCTACAGAATCCTTAAGGATAGACAGGGATGAGGGGGGCAGATAAAGGGATGAGGGGGCAGATAAAGGGATTGGGGGGCAGATACAGGGATTGGGGGAAGATACAGGGACGAGGGGACAGATACAGGGATTGAGAGGGCAGACACGGGGATTGAGGGGGCAGATATAGGGATGAGGGGGCAGACACAGGGATTGGGGGCAGACACAGGGACTGGGGGCAGATACAGGGACTGGGGGCAGACACAGGGATTAGAGGCAGACACAGGGATTGAGGGGGGCAGATATAGGGATTGAGGGGGGCAGACACAGGATTTGGGGGCAGACACAGGGATTGAGGGGGCAGATACAGGGATTGGGGGCAGATACAGGATTTGGGGGCGGATACAGGAATTAGGGGCAGACACAGGGATTGGGGGCAGACACAGGGATTGAGGGGGGCAGACACAGGGATTGAGGGGGCAGATACAGGGATTGGGGGCAGATACAGGATTTGGGGGCAGACACAGGGATTGGGGGCAGACACAGGGATTGGGGGCAGACACAGGGATTGAGGGGGGCAGCAGTTTCCCTGGCACAGCCGAGGTGCTGGGGGGAGGCCCAAGAGGCACCCCCCAAGGCTCTATTGCATTTACCCCGTCAGACTAAAGCTGTTTTCCTGAAGCAGTTTTGTACAGATCCCGTTGCTAGTCAAAAAATACAAAGCCCTTCCCCCCTCTCCCAAGAAGAGACCACCACCTCACCCTAAACTACTGGAGCAGGGCAGGGAGCAGCTGGGGCCGCTCTCCATCCCCCTCAATGCCCACGTGCTGGGGGTCTCTGGGCAGCCTCAGCGAGTCCCCCCAGAGCCCCCGTCCCTGGGGATGGAGTGGGTGCTCCTGTCTGATCCAGCCCTGCCCCACAGCTAAACCTACTGCTACTAAAAACCAGCAGAAAACGTGCCCACAGCTGGACACCCTCCCTGGGAAGGCTCCAGCCACCCCTGGGCTGCAGAGGAGTGTTCATACCCCAGAGCCTGGCACCCAGAGATTCTCCCAGCCATGGTGAGTCAGCATTTGAGAGGAGCCAGGAGGGAGAAAGGGATGGAGCAGCTACACCTTCCCCATCCCAGGAGGCCATGGACAGCCAGCCCTGAGCTCGAGGGGGAGGAAGGGCAGGGACTGAGGGTAACCCTGTCCCCAGCACTCCCTGGTCACTGTCTGCTGCTCCTCTGTCCCCCTGCATGGGGCTGGGACCCCCATCCTGACCCCCCAGCCTGCTGGGAGCCTGTGTGACATCCCAGCCATGGGCAGAGGGCTCACTGCAGTGCTCCCATCAGCTGCAGAGTCCACAGGAGAGGCAAACAGGGCACAGGCCTCAAAAGCCACCAGGCTGGGAGAACTTCAGGAGCTGGGAGCTGCCAGGGGCTCGAGCACCTGTTCCCTGCCCATGGCACTGCCTGGCTCCTCCATCCCCACACACGGATCCACAGACCCAGACACCTCCACCAGTGCATGGGGAAGGGAAAGAGACCACTACAATACAGTTAAAAAGAAAACAAATCCCAAACATACCAAAAAACACATTTGAAAAGCTCGACAACACGTCAGCCCACCTAGCAAACATCCAGTGAGGTAGATCTACACTTCCAATACAAACTTCATCATTTCTTTGTGCTGTTAGGAAAAACCCTCCTCTCTGTCCAACACTGGGCTACAGAGGCATTTTATCCCTGAGATTGCTCGAATACCTGAGAATAAATTGCAGGAATTATGTCCTTTCTCTCCTTCTTTTTTTTTTTTTTTTTTCTTTTTTTTCCTTTTCTTTTCTTAAAGATTAAAATATACAAAAATACAAAAACCAGAATATTTATATTAAAAAAAAAAAGACCAACAAACCCAAAAACAAAGACGACAAACAAACCCAAAGATACGTCATTCACGCACGTCCTAGTGCAGCTTTCACTTGGCCTTGGCTTGGGCACGGCCGGGGGCTCCCGGGACAGGGGGGGTCCACAGGGGCCAATAAATACAGGCAAGACTTGGGGAGGGCCCTGGGGAGGGGGGACAGCAGCCACTGACCCGGGACAGCAGCCACTAACCTGGGACAGGGACAGGGACAGCCACTGACCTGGGACAGGGACAGCCACTAACCTGGGACAGCAGCCACTAACCTGGGACAGGGACAGGGACAGCCACTAACCTGGGACAGGGACAGCCACTGACCCGGGACAGGGACAGCCCCTAACCCGGGACAGCAGCCACTAACCTGGGACAGGGACAGCCACTGACCCGGGACAGGGACAGCCACTGACCTGGGACAGGGACAGCCACTAACCTGGGACAGGGACAGCAACTAACCTGGGACAGGGACAGACACTGACCCGGGACAGGGACAGACACTGACCCGGGACAGGGACAGGGACAGCCACTAACCTGGGACAGGGACAGGGACAGCCACTGACCTGGGACAGGGACAGCCACTGACCCAGGACAGGGACAGGGACAGCAGCCACTGACCCGGGACAGGGACAGCCACTAACCCGGGACAGGGAGAGCAACTAACCTGGGACAGGGACAGCCACTGACCCGGGACAGGGACAGCAACTAACCTGGGACAGGGACAGCCACTAACCCGGGACAGGGACAGCCACTGACCTGGGACAGGGACAGCCACTGACCCGGGACAGGGACAGCCACTAACCTGGGACAGCAGCCACTAACCCGGGACAGGGACAGATGCTAACCTGGGACAGGGACAGGGACAGCCACTAACCCAGGACAGCCCCGTCCCCTGTCCCCAGGGAGGCTCAGCCCCAGGGGCAGTGGGGTCTGCAGCGTGGGGTGGGCAGGAGGAGCACGGGGGTGTCCCCAGTTCAGGGGTGTCCCCAGCTCAGGGGTGTCCCCAGCCATGTCCCCAGCATGGGGGTGTCCCAAATGGAGGGGTGTCCCCAGTACAGGGGTGTCCCCAAGCAGAGGAATGTCCCCAGCACAGGGATGTCCCCAGCACTGGGGTGTCCCCAGCTCCACGACCAGAGGCTGGGAGAAGCCTGAGAGGGGAAGAGCTGCCTGCATGAAGCACCTCGTGCTCTCTGGGCTGGCACTTGGGGAGGATTAGGGGAAATAAAGTGTTTTTCTCTGGCTTGCTCTCCCCCAGGCTGCAGCTCGCAGCCCACACCCTGACTGGTGGTGTTACTCCAGCCCCGAGAGAGGATCCATTTCCCCCCAGAATGAGCCCAAATGTGGGCTCTGCTCTGTCAGCAATGGAACAACCGTGGAAAACCACAAATCCTCACACAAATCCTCCTGGCAGTGAGAGCCCCGAGGAGCAGAGGGAGCCGCGGGACCGGCCCACGGGCGTCTCCCTGGTGCTGCTGGGGCAGCCTTCCCCTCACCTCCCCCGGGGCAGGTACAGGAGCAGAGCGGGTCCCCCAGCTCACCTGGGTGAGCAGAGCCTCTGTGGAGCTGGGAGAACAAGGAGCCATCAGCTCCTCCCTGGGGTGCTCCCCTCTGCTCCTCCTCCCCTGACACGACTGCCTGGCTTAACTTAGGAAAAGAATAAAGATTAATCAAGGATGGTTGGGGTTTTTAGCGTGTCGGGTGCTGCCTTCCCCTGTTCTGGAACAGCCATCCTGATGCTAGCAGGGCTTCTCCCAGCCTGGGCGTGGGGGAAAGGTGTGTGCAGGGACACCAGGTCCCCGCTGCCAGCACTGCCGCCTGCCCTCCCTGTCCCCTGCCGTGCCCCTTGCCTTGCCAAAGCCTTCTCACCCCGGTGGGAGCCCCCTGTGGCTGCCCCGCATCATTCCCGGCTCTCGGGGAGCAGCGCTGGGCTGTGCATGTCCTCCTCCTCTCGGAAGTAGGCGGGCTTGCCCTGCGAGCTGGGCGACTGCTGTGCTTTGGCGGGGCAGTTGGCCACCATGTGGCTGATGCTCTGGCAGAAGTGGCACTTCTTGGGCTGCGGAGGGAGCTTGCACTCCTTGGCGTGGTGGTCCAGCCCGCCGCAGTTGTAGCACCTGGGTGAGGGGAGGACAAGCAAAATGAGGCGGGAGGATGCTGGGACCCAGCTGGCTCCTTAGCCAGAGCTGGGCTCGGTTTTTGGGGCGGGTGGTGGCCCCAGGGTTGGTCCCTGCAGAGCCCCGGCTCCAGCAGGGCCAGCTGGGGCTCAGTGGTGCTGCTGGCACCCAGGAGATGGCAGCAAACCACTGCACTGAAGCCACACACAAATCGGGATGTGGGGGTTCCACCCCTCCCGGCTCCTGTGCCTCCAGACCCCACTGCCGGGGTTACACTGCCCCAGGAACAGGCCAAGGAACGATGACATCCCCAGCTATAACCGTGTGGGGACAGTGCCAAGGGTGGCAGCTCCCAGGTCCTGTCCCATGGGTGCCACCCTCACACCGGAGCAGAAGGAGCTGCCCTGTGTCCATTTCAAATCCTGCATCCCTGCAGGGCGGCCACAACCCTTTTCTCTTTCCTTTTCCTCCACAATTCCTTTCTGATTAATTTAAAAACGTGTTTTTATGAGAACAGCTGAGTGGGGTGGACAGCATCCACTGGGAGAACTGGCATGAGGCACCCCAGGCGGCCGGGATGGAGAGGATGGGAGGGGATGGGAGAGGGGGGATGGAGGCCTGGCCAGAAACTTGCCCGGGGCTCCCATCCCGCCGTGCTCCGGCCGTTTCCTCCCCACAAGGAAAGGACAAACCTCTCCTGGACAAACTGCCCATGCCAGCAGGGCTCCGGGGCTGCCCAGGGTGTCCCTGACCTCTGCCCCTCCCTGCTGCTCCCCTGCCCCTTCCCCATCTGCCGCTCATTAGGCACCGCAGGAAGCTGCTGTCCCAGCCCCGGGGTCACTGCCTGTCCCGCGGCCCTGTGCCCATCCCGGGGTGCCCGGGCAGCTCCCAGTGCCCATCCCGGGGTACCCGGGCAGTTCCCGGTGCCCATCCCAGGGTGCCCAGGCAGCTCCTGGCCCCGTGCCCATCCCGGGGTGCCCGGGCAGCCCCCGGTGCCCGCGGGGCTCGGCCCCAGCCCGGCCCAGCCCTCACCGGTCTCCTTTCGATCTGCGCTTCTGGAGGCTCTTCCCCTTGGGCCTCCTCTCGCTGCCGATGCAGAAGACGCCCCCGGGGCCGGTCACCCGGATGGACTCCAGGCCTTTGGATGATTTCTTGAAGGTGAACTCGACAGCTTCGCCCTCCTTCAGGCTGCGGAAGCCCTCCATGTGGAGCTTGCTCTGGGGAGGGGGCACAGGGAGAGATGGGGTCAGCACAGAGCTGGGCGCTCTCCAGGCACAGCACAAAGCCCTCCTGTGCCACAAGAGCTGCAAATGTCCCCTCTGCCTGTCCCTCGGTTCTGCTTTTTTTAAATACAAAAGAATCTCGGGGTTTTGCACAGTGCTACGAGTGGCAGGTCCTGTGGCAAGGCCAGGAGGCTGCAGGCTGGCACTGCCGGCCCCCAGCTCAGCTCAGCTCAAGCCCTTTAACTGCCTGCAATAATTAATTAAGCAGCCATTTGGCACAGGATTATCACTGCTGGGAGCTTCTCCCATTCCTTCCAGGAACACCACATCGGTTATCACCACACAATCAAAGCAGGGGAGCCAAGAAAAACCCAGGCTGGGAAGGGGGGGTTGTGAGGTGACAGGAAAACCCCACTCCGCTTTGAGGGGCTCTGTCCATTTCAGCAGAACAAATCCCTAAGGAGCATCCCTGCTGCTCTGCCCGGGCACAGGCAGGAATTCTCATCCCCTGTGCCCTGAGCATCCCTGCTGCTCTGCCCGGGCACAGGCAGGAATTCTGTGCCCCTGTGCCCTGAGCATCCCTTGGCACAGGCAGGAATTCTGTGCCCTGAGCATCCCTGCTGCTCTGCCCGGGCACACGCAGGAATTCTCATCCCCCGTGCCCTGAGCATCCCTGCTGCTCTGCCCGGGGGCAGCAGCTCCAGCTCGGCATCCCCGCTGCTCTGCGAGCCACAACGAGCTCCAGCAGCGAATTCAGGGGATTTGTTGAATTCAGAGGGAGGAGCAGCTCCTGCTCCTGCCCTGGGGATTCCCAACGCCTGCGCGGCTGCAGCACCACCCTGCATTTATGAATGGAGCGTCTCCCATTCATGGCCGGAGAGCTCCCGTCACGTGTGTGTTCTCCCGTTCTCCCGTTCTCCCGGCACCGAGGCTCCGTGAGCGCGGTGCGGGACGGGCAGGCACCGTCTGCTCCCATCCCTGCTCTGAATCCCACCGGGAGTCACGGGGAAACAGCCCACGGGAAAACAGAGAGGGGAGAAATGGAGCTCTTGGGTTCTAGGAGGGAATTTTCCTTGGCAGGGTCTGGCGGGATGTCCCTGTGTACGAGAGAAGTGGGAGCGCAGCAGAGCTCGAGGAGCAGCCCTTGAGACCCCTTTTCCTGCTGCTTTTCCCCTCCCTTTCTGTGCCTGGGGTCCAGCTCAGGGTGGGACAGGCCCCATGTGCTGGGCCAAGTCACCCCCAGGCCCTGGATCCCCTTGGCTGCTGGGATGGGACCCAGGGTGGCCACAGGGACCTTCCTTTGCTCTCTGACCTGCCCCTGCTGCCTCAAGGGAGAGCCAGACCCTGAGCTCTGAGGTCCCAAATGACAACAAGGAGGTGACAGAGTGTCACAGCCCCCTGTGCCCACCCTGGGCAGTGCCAGCACCACCAGCCCCTGGCAAACGCCCCAAACAGTGATCAAACACTGCTCCCCACCACCGACCCGGCTGCCCCGTGCAGGAGCTCTGTGCCCAAGGCACCAGCACATCCCAGAGTGCCCCCAGCACATCCCAGAGTGACCCCAGCACATCCCAGAGTGACCCCAGCGCATCCCAGAGTGCCCCCAGCACATCCCAGAGTGACCCCAGCACATCCCAGAGGTGCCTCAGGACATCCCAGAGTGACCCCAGCACATCCCAGAGGTGCCTCAGGACATCCCAGAGGTGCCCCCAGCACATCCCAGAGGTGTCCCCAGCACATCCCAGAGTGTCCCCAGCACATCCCAGAGTGACCCCAGCACATCCCAGGGTGCCCCCAGCACATCCCAGAGGAGCCCCCAGCACATCCTCAGCCACCACCCTGGGCTGTCCCCAGCCTGAGGTGATTTGGGCAATGGGAGCTGCCCCAAATGGGGAATTTACCCCATTGCCACAGCAGCCCAGGGTTAGGGGGTAAGGAGGGGCTGAGCGTCACTCCCTGGCACGGGAGGCAGCCCTGGGAGCGGGGGCCGAGCCCAACCACCTCCCGTGGCTCCTCTCGGGGCGTTTACAGCCCCAGCTGGCCCAGCTGTGTTTACACTGCCGGGATGAAAACTCCCAGGCGCCCAGCCCTGAGCTTCGGGCTAAAGCCGAGCCGTGCCAGGGGGTCCCCAGCGCCCGGGCTGGGCCCCCCAGCTCAGCCCCACCTTGGGCACCCCCGCCCCTCTGCCGGAGCCCAGCCCCGCGCACCCTCAGCCCCACCGGGAGGAAGAGGAGGGATGAGGCAGAAGCTGCCGCAACATGACGGGGAAGCGATTTATTTTCCAGGAGCGGGTGAGGATGACAAGCACCCCCAGCCCCCTCCGCCAAAAGGCCAAAGGAAACGCCCTCTCCCCAGGGAAGGGGGGGACAGAGGCTGGGGCGTCCCAGCTCTCCCCCTCCTCCCCTTCAGCCTTTTGATGTGCGCTGCAGAGTGGCCGGTGGTCCCTGCGCATCCCCCCTGCCCCCTTCCCAAAACACACACATTGCTGGCATTCCTCTGTTATCAGATAGGTAATCAAACTGCAGCCCATTGAATTAGCTGCATACCTCCTGCATCTGAAAGGAAGGGGCCCAGAGCCCCTGTCCCACACCACACACAAAGCCGGAGCCTTCCCAGGCCTCCGCACACCCACACCCCCCCCCCCCAAAAAAATAAAGAGAGGAAGGGGGGGATTGGAGCGAGCCGGGGATGCTGGGGACGGGGGGGAGCGCAGGGGAGGGCCGGGGCCGGGAGCCACCGGCCAGGAGAACAAAGGGCCGGCGGCGGCCGCGCTCCCGCTGCCCAAATTCCAGGAGTTCCAGGCCCCGGCGGGGGGAGGAAGGGTGGCCGGCATGGCCGCGAGCCCTCTGACCCCCTCCAGCCCCTGCGCTCACAGCGCCCGGCTCGGCTCCGGGTCCCTCGGGGAGCTGCGGGCTCAGTCCCGGGGGTGTGGGGTGGTTTGGGGCTCTGGGGTGGCCCTGGGCTCGGGTTCGAGCTCTGGGTCCCTCGGGGAGCTGCGGGCTCAGTCCCCCTGTGTGCTTTGGGGCTCTGGGGTGGCCCTGGGCTCGGCTCCGGGCTCTGGGTCCCTCGGGGAGCTGCGGGCTCAGTCCCCCTGTGTGCTTTGGGGCTCTGGGGTGGCCCTGGGCTCGGGTCACAAAGCTTTGCCATCCCAAAGGAAGCGCCAGGATGTCCTTGTGCCCATCGGGCCCAGAGTGAACGGGGGGACAGGGGACAGAGGCAGAGCAGGCGCAGCTTCACCAGCGGCCCCGGGCACCTCAGCGGGCACCTCTGCCCTTCTCCCGCTCCCTTTCCCCACTCCCCGGTTATTTAGGGCGGACAAAGCCGCAGCACGTGAGTGCCCGAGCTGCCCACTCCCCGGGCTGGCTGCCCCCTGCACACGGGTGCCTTCATCCCTCCTCCTCCTCCCACCCCGCAAACCGCTCATCACAGCTCCTGCTCTCAGACCCTTTCCCGTCCTCCAGGGATGACACCGTGGGGCGCCCCAAACCCCAGCGCTGCCCCCCGAAGTGCCGGGCCCGGCTCTCCCCCACCCCGCCGGGCTCCCGAGGGGCTCGGCCGGCCCCGGGGTCACCATTGTCCCCAGCGCGACACAAGGGGACGTTTATTCCCGGCCAGCCCCGGCCATTCAATCAAACCATCTTTGTGTCCAGCGGGGCCCGGGGCGGAGCAGCCGCTGCACCTCGGCTCTGCAGAGCCCTTTAAACTGAGATTAAACCAGCCGGGCTGGGGTGCTGGGATCAACCCGGCTGTGGGAACACTGCTGGCAGTGCCCAGCTCTGCCAGGGCTACCTCTGAGCCCTGCTCAGAGCGTATCGGGCAGCCCAACCCCACTGCAGGCAGTGCCCGTGCCTCAGTTTCCCCCAGTCTGCAGAGCAGGGTCAGGACAAGCAGCCCAGGGACTGCTGAGCCCGCGGGGGTGGGGGCCATTCCCCATCCTGGGTACCCTGTCTGCAGTGAGCTCTGGCTCAGCTGGCACCCACTGCAGTGCCCCCAGCCTCCTCTGCAGCCCTCTGTCCCCAGAGCCACCGTGTCCCTGTCCCCAACCCCTCCTTCTGCCGGCTCCAGGGCACCAGCCAGCCCAGGGCCACCCTCAGACCACCAGGACCCCCGAGGGCCACCCCGGGGAGCAGCCCCGGCCCCAGGAGCTCAGGTTTGGCTCAGCCGGTGGGAATAGCCCGGCTGTGGGTGGCTTTGGGGTGACATTTGCCCCATTCCCGAGCCACGGGTGCTCCCATCGCCGCTGGATGTGGCTCCGCAGTCCCGCGGGTGCAGCGGCCCCAGCCCAGCCCTGGCAGGGCCGTTCTCCCCTCGGCTGAGGGCAAACAGCCCCCGGAGCAGGCAGGGCAGGGCTGGGCAGGGCAGGGCTGGCTCTGCCAGCTCGGAGCAGTGACCGAGTCCCCAATCCCGGCAGGGAAATGTCCCTTTGCCCTCACAGCCTGTGCCCGGATTGTCCCTGTCCCAAATCGCACAGCAAATCTTTCCCGGCGCCAGGAGCTCCAGGGCCGCTGCTGCTGTTGGGGTTTGGGTTTCGGGGAGGGTTTGGAGCAGGAATCCTCCCTCCCGCACCCCACAAACGGGGGCTGTGCTCGGCAAAGGGCTCCTGCCTCAGCCCCGGGCGCTTGGCCGAGATAAGGAGGGCGATGCCTTTGGAGCCCTCGGGGAGAGCACAGAGATTTAACAAAACAGCACCGAGGCTTTCCACTGGCTCCCTCCCCGTCATCTGCTGCCATATCCCTAAGGACCCCTACCGATCCCTACTAAAATCAAAATAAAGACATTTCCCTGCCAAAGGAACGATGTTTGCTCCTAATTTTCCACCACAAGCCAGTAAAATTAAACTCTAGATACCAATTCCGAGGGGGAAAAGAAAAAAAAAAAAAAAAGGCATCTACCACAGAGTTTAATCCATCAGTTTCCTGTCCTAAATCCTTTTAGCTCCTTTGGTTGTATTTTTTTTTCCCCACCGAAACCCTCCCGCACTTCCCAGGAGCAGCTAATTGGGATCAGTGGCTGCGTATTAATTTCGTGCTCCCGTCTTAAAGCAGGAGCACGGCCCGGAGCGGCCGCGCGTCTCCCGAGGATGATTCCAGCTCCATCCCCGCTAATTCTGAGGAGAAAGGGAACAGGGAACGGGGAAGAGGCAAGGCCGGAGCTGGAGGAGGGGGCGGCGGGGCCGGGGGCTCCATCCCGGAGCAATCCCATTCATTTGGGCCGTTTTATCAGGAGACCATTCCCGGGTGTTTTCTCTCCCTGGGGCAGGGAGGGGGAGCTGGGGGAAGGGATGTGCCTGCGGCCATCAGTTAATCTTTAGACAGAGACAGGAGGCTTTTTTTGTGTGTGTGAGCGTCTTGAGGGAGTTTCAGGGGTGGAATAAAGCCACTCTCTTTCAGTATTTCCCATCGGGACGCGGCGGCGCACAAGCGGCGCAATACAATTTCATTCCAGCGGTTATTTAAAAAAAAAACAAACCACAGAATAAACAAAACCAAAGAAATTGCCACTACCCCTCTCCCCCCACCAAAAAAAAACCCAAAAAAAAATCAGCAGAGATTCCGAGGAGCATTTGAGCATTTCTACCCCAGGGGATCCCCGCGGGGGTTCCCTGCTCCTTGCAGGGGGGTTGCACTAAATGACCTCTAAAGGTCCCTTCCAATCCAAACTAATCTGCGATTCCCCGATTTCTTCCTTCCCCAGGGATGAGCACCTTTGGTGCCCCGGTCCTGGGGCGGGGGCGAACACAGGGAGCAGGAAAAGCGAGGAGATATTGCTCGTGTGTCCCTGGAGGATGGAGCGTCACGGATCCCCCGTCCCCTCGCTGCCCCCAGCCCACACAGCCCAAATCCCCGCTCGGATCCTGCCCCCAGCCCAAATCCCTGCTCGGATCCTGCCCCCAGCCCAAATCCCCGCTCGGATCCTGCCCCTCCAGCCCAAATCCCCGCTCGGATCCTGCCCCCAGCCCAAATCCTCACTCGGATCCTGCCCCTCCAGCCCAAATCCTCACTCGGATCCTGCCCCCAGCCCAAAGCCCCGCTCAGATCCTGCCCCCAGCCCAAATCCTCACTCGGATCCTGCCCCTCCAGCCCAAATCCTCACTCGGATCCTGCCCCTCCAGCCCAAATCCTCACTCGGATCCTGCCCCCAGCCCAAAGCCCCGCTCAGATCCTGCCCCCAGCCCAAATCCTCACTCGGATCCTGCCCCTCCAGCCCAAATCCTCACTCGGATCCTGCCCCCAGCCCAAATCCCCGCTCGGATCCTGCCCCCAGCCCAAATCCCCGCTCGGATCCTGCCCCCAGCCCAAATCCCTGCTCGGATCCTGCCCCTCCAGCCCAAATCCCCGCTCGGATCCTGCCCTCAGCCCAAATCCTCACTCGGATCCTGCCCCCAGCCCAAATCCCCGCTCGGATCCTGCCCCCAGCCCAGCGCAGGGAAAGGCTGGGTCCTGCTCCCTGACAGAGGAACTGCCCCTCCTGCCTTTCCCGCACGCTCAGCCATGGAGCTGCCTCCGAACGCGATTTTTTTTTTTTTAAAGGCCTCACGTCATGCTCACGTGGATGATTATTTGTATTATCCTGGCCGCGTGCACGGCGTGGCACCGGCACAGGTGGGTGACAGCCCAGGTGGGCTCAGCCATGTCCAAACGGCCGCTTCCACCCCCCTCACCCCATCCCATCCCATCCCATCCCATCCCATCCGTCCCATCCCATCCCATCCATCCCTGCCCGGCAGCACAGGGGACGGGAACCCCTCCCGTGCTGGGATGTGCCCACGAGTCCCACATTTTTGTGCCCATCCCAGCCCCAGCGGGTCCAAGCTCAGGCACAGCTTTGTGTCCCCACCAGGACACGCAGTGACCAAACCCTGTGCCCACGGTGCCCTGCAGAATTTCTTGCTGAAATCGCAAGAAGGAACAAAACCACCCAACCAAGTGCATTTATCAAGGGTTTAGAGCTGCTGGCTGGGAGAAACGCTCAGAAATGAAGAGCCAAGCTGTGGAGAGTGACGATTTCTAGGCACTGGACATCCCCTTCCCCTCTGCCCCCAGCCAGAGCCCGAGCCCAATCCCAGCCCTGCTGCTCAGCGCTGCTCTTCCAGCTCCAACCAGCGGCACCCAGCCTTGGTTTTCTCCTTTCCCTCTTTCCACGTTGCCTTCCCAGGCAGCTCCACACTCCTGGGAGTGACGCTCAGAGCCCGGGAGCTGCATCCCGAGGGGGCCATTGCACCTCTGGGGTCTTCACCATCACCACCAGCCCAATTTCTGCCACCTCAAGATCCCCATTTCCTCAGGGGTGCTGCTCAGCCCTTGGCTCCCCGGGACGATCTGCTCTGCTCCCCTCTGCCTCATCCCTCCTGTCTCCTCACAGCCCCCAAATGAATCCATCTCCAGTGTCCAGGGGAGGCATTTGAACCCAAATGCCTCATTTTTAGCTCACAATGCGAGGGAAAGGCAGCCCCGAGGAGCCCTGTTAGTCTCCTGTCCTGCCGAGATTTTAATCTCTTTGTGATCAGATAAAGGCAGAGGGAGATGGAGACGCGCTCCCTGCAGAGAGGGGCCATTCAGACCTGGTTCCTGTAATAAAGTGATTTAATAGATCTAAAGAGGCCAATTCCCTTCTTTCTCCCACAATTACTTCCTGTGGGTCATCATTCACATATGTAAATGAAGAGGGGAAGGAGCAGGTTTTGAGGGGTTCTGGAGTGTTAAGCCCCAAAGCTGCTTTGGGGTGCTGGGTGCTGGGCCGGGCACACCGAGCCCTGAGCGTTTCCTCCTGGCTTTTAGTGGCTTTTGGTGGCTTTTGGTGGCTTTTGCCCTGGCGGCCCTGCCTCCCTCCCCGGCAGCGGGGCTGACACGGGCTCTCGGGGTGGGGACAGCGTCGGGACAAGGACCTGATTCCACCCAGAAGCAGCGAGGCCGCGGTGGCAGCGTGAGCTGCTCCCTCTGCAAGGAGAGACACCGGGAGCAGCCCCGGCTGTTTCTGCAGGAGAGCTGAGGCTTTGTGCCACCAGCGAGAGGAGCAGGAGGCGAAACCCAGCCCGGAGGAGAAGAATTCTCCATCAGCCCAAAGCTTCTGGTGGGGCAAAGCCCTTTGCTGCAGCAGGGGAGCCCCCCGGCCCCTCTGCCCCCCCAAAAAAGCCGCTTTTCCCCAGAGTTCCCCAAATTTCCAAACTCTGAAGTCTCTGGGATCCCACGGCTCCCCCGGCCTTAGGAACCGGGGGGCACCGGGGAGCACCGGGAGGCTGCAGGGCAGGGGAACGCTCCCGGCAGAGCCACCCCAGCTAATTCCCTTGCCCTGCAGGAATGTGAGCAGGAGCAATCAGGAAACCAGACTGTCTGGGGGCAATAAACCCGGGAGCAGGGCGGGAGGCGCTCCCCAGGAGCGCTGGGTCCCGCTGCGCCGCATTGAGATGCAAAGGCCCATTTGCTCCCCGGAGAACACCAGGATCTGTTTTCCCCTGCCTGATTTGGAGCCCTTGACTCCAAAACCAGCTGTGCCTGGCAGAGCAGCTCCTACCGAGGCGCTCTGCCCGTGCCCCAGCCCAGGGAGAAGGGACTGGCATCTCCCCTGGCCATCATTTCCTTGCCAGCCCTGCCTGGAGCCCCCCTCGAGGGCAGGGAGCGAGCGACCCCCGGGACCCCCTGCTCCAGGAGCTCCTCAGAGCCCAGGGCTCAGCCCCGCGCCCCCAGCCCCCAGGATGGACCCAGTCTGGGGGGCTTTGGGCCCGAGGAGAGCCGCAGCCCCTGCAGGAGGCTGCTCCCCAGGTGCCGCTCTCAGTCATGTGCACAAACCCCCCGTGTTTACCCCAAAACACCCGTGCCCCCTTCGCTGGTGCTCGCTCTGCCCCCAGCCGCTGTCCCGAGGTGAGGGGCACACGCAGAGCCCCGTTCTGGGCACCATCCCCAAACCCCTTCCCCAGCCGGGGGCATCTCCCGGCAGATCCTGCCCCGAGATCCGGGGCGTTCAGCCCCGCATCCGCGACCTCCCTCGGGGCAGGGTCCCCGACACGCGTGGGTGTCCCCGCTCAGCGGGCTCAGAGCCGGACACGGGACTGTCACTGGCACACGGATCCGCAGGGACACAAACGCGACGCCTTTGTGCCACCCGCGCCCGGGACAAAGGGCTCGGGCAGAGCTGCCCGGTGCCGGGATGAGCTCCCGGGGCCGCGGCCCGGCCCGGCCCGGCTCGGAGCGGGTCCCGGGGCAGCGCCGCCCGCTCCCCCATTCCCGGGGTGTCCCCGCTCCGGCCCGGCCCCGAGGGGCTCCTCAGCAACAACCACGGCAAAATGAAATGGCTCGGGATCGCCTTTCAGCGCCGGTCCCCGGAGAGGAGCCCCGGAGATCCGGGGCTCCGGCAGGGGGGTCCCCATCCCACCTCCGTCCTCCGCCGGCTGCTCCCTGCCCTCCCGGCGCCCCGGCCCGTACCTGGTGCACGAAGACATCGACGGGCGAGTCCAGGGTCGCGCCGCCCTTGGCGGTCATGGAGAGGAAGCCGAAGCCCATGCGGACGTTGAACCATTTACAGATGCCGGAGCCGTGCAGGGGCTGGGACTCGTTCTCGGCCTTGGGCGAGTCTCCGGCCGGCTCCTCGCCCGGCTTCGCACCTGGGAGAGACCCACGGAGCCGCTGAGCCGGGGCTGGGGCAGCCGCGGGTGCCCCCGGCCCAGCCGCCCCCCGCCCCGCACGGGAACCTCCAATCCTGCTGGAAAATGCCCCAAAAATCCCCGACCGCCCGAAAAACCAACAGAGAGGCGAGCTCTGCCTCCACGTGTGCGCGGGGATCGCCCCAGGAAACGAAGGCAGCTCCTGCCAGCACGACCCAGGCAGTGCGTGCAGTGGGAGCCCTAAATCCGTTTCTTCCTCAAAACGTTAAAAAACGAAAAATAAAATTCAAAATCCCAGACTCACACAAAAAAAGACCAAACAAGCGACGAAAAAAATAGCCAAATTATTTTTCTAAAACCAAAATAATGAAATAAAATATAAAAAGGGGGGGAAACTCCCCCAAAACACCAACCCGAAACCCCCCTGCCTCCAGCAAGCCACGCTGGAGAAACTCTCCCTTGCCGTCAGCATCCCCCCCTGGCACCGTCCCACCCCCGCTCCCGAACAGCCCCAGCAGCCGCCAGCGGCCCCAAACTTCTGGGGTCATCCCGGGGCTGGAGGGGGGGTAAAAACCCCGATAAATCCCCCCCTGCGAGCCCCAGCGCTGCGCGGGGCAGAGGCGCCGCCGGGCCCGGCCGCGCTGCCGGGGCTCAGCGGGACTGCCCGGGCCGGGCTCGGGGGGGGCCCTGCGCCCCCCGGCCGGGCTCTGCCCTCGTTATTAATAATCGCGGAGCCGAGGCGGGCTGCGACAATAATATAACTTAACCTGCAAACTGCTGGTTGGAAACAGACCCCATCCCGACACTCGCTTGCAAATTCCGAGTTGTGGCTGTTACCGCCTCCTCCCTCCTCCTCCTCGGCCAGCTTTGAGGGTATCAGGCCAGCCAAAAAAAAAAAGGAAAAAAAAAAAAAAAAAGGAGGAAAAAAAAAAAAACAACAACAAAAACCCCAGCTTAGACCCCGCCGGGAGGGAGCCGGGAGAGGTTTGACTCCATCTTCACTCCAACAATAGGGGTGGGAGGGAGCGGGAGGGTTTTTTCAAAGGCTCCCAAATTCTCGCAGACAATGGCAGCCCCCGCCCCCCCCCAGGACCCACCCGCGGGGCCGGGGGGCGCCGGGCCCTGCTCCGCCATCCCGTCCCCACGTGATCCTAATTAACCCCCCCGGTAATAGCGACACATTCCGGGAGGGATTTGCGGCGGGGGGGCTCTGTGGGCCGACCCCCCCACACTTAGGGCACTCGGGGGCGAGGCCACCTGTCAAGGCAGGAGGTGACACCGGGCAGGGGGGGCTGGAGCTGGGACCCCCGGCCCCCGGGGGCAGCTCCCGCCTCGTTTCTCCACGAGCGGAGCCACCTGCGAGCCGCGGCCCGGTGGGACGGGGGAACCGGCACCGGCCGGGCGGCAGCGCGGGGGAGGGGGCGGCTTCCCGGGGCCCCGGGGGCTCCCTGCGCCCCCAGCCCCATCCCGAGTCCCGGGACCGTGCGAGCCCCGGGATGCGCAGCCCCCGCGGCCCCGTTCCCCCCGGTGTCGGGGCGGTGTCGGGGGCCCGGCGGGGACAAAGGGCGAGCGAGTGACCAGCGGCTCCATTTCCGGCGGCGGACAATGGCCCGGCCGGCCGCGGGGGCACAGCGCCGCCCGCCGCCGCGCCGGGACCGGGGCCGCCCCGCGCCGCCCCCGAACCGAACCGAACCGAGCCGGCGGCGCCCCCCGAGGGGAACCCGGGGCCGGGGGTGGCGTCTGAGCCCCCCGCGGCCGCCCCACGCGGGGCCGGTCCCGCGTGGTGTCACCGAGCCGGGCACCGGGGGGCACCGGGTGGGCGCCGGGAGCGGCGGGACCGCGGTGTCACCGCGGGGGGACCCCGGGCCGGGCCGGGGCTGGCGGGGAAATCCCGCGTGGGGAATCCCCCCGTGAGGGCTCCGCCGCCCGCGGGGCCGCCGCCGCTGGCCGTGGTGCTGAACCGCGGCCCTGTCCAGGGTCCTGGCGCTGCCTTCCTCCTCCTCCTCCTGCTCTTCCTCTCCCTCCTCCCGCTCCTGCCCCGCACACCGGAGACTCCTCGTTGCCCCTTCCCCATAGAGCCGAGCAGCCCCGCTGGACCCCACGGGCAAAGGAGGAGGAGGAGGAGGAGGAGAAGGAGGATGAAGAGGAGGAAGAGGAGGGTTTTTCTCTGTGCAGGCACCCCAGTGAGCTGCTGGGAGCTCAGGACTCGGTGCAGGTGGATCCGTGTCCCACAGGGACAGAGGGGGAGGTGTCACGAGTGACCCCACCCGGTGTCACCGGTTGTCCCCTCACCTTCATCCTGCTCTCAAAGGGCACGAGCCGGGCTGGAGGAAACTCCTCTGCTCTCTCCTCGTCAGTCCTGAGCCGAGGATTCCCCAAAGCCGAGGAGCAGCTCCGCAGCCGCAGCAGGAGGAGGGGAGGGTCTGGCCGGTGTTTGCTGCGGGATCCCTGCTCCCGTCCCTGCCCAGGCTCCGGCAGCCGCAGAACTCCCGGGCCCGGACGGGGCTGGCGGCGGTCCTGGCGGGAAGGAAACCGCGCTCCTGTCCCTGTTCACCTCCCCGCCCCTGATGGAACTCACAGCCAGCGCGGGTGGCGGCCCGGGACCATCCCAGCACCGTCCCGGGACAGGAGCGGTCTGGCCCCCTCTCCTGGCTGCAGAGGTTCCACACTCATCCTCGTTTTCCTCTCGGCTGTGGGACAGCCGGGGCAGGAGGGGAGAAAGCCACCAACCCACCCTGCACACGGCTCATCCGCCTCTGCCCATCCCTGCTTCCATCCCAGCTCCTGCCCCGCTTCCCCGTTTCTGTCGGGATGTGGGGAGGGCGCAGCCTGCGCGGTGTGAGGGCACGGTGGAAGGATCTGCCGAGCAATGAGCTCATCCTTGCCTTGTCCACACCGAATCCTTCAGGAAATAACCCGCACCCTGCACCGGCCTCCCCCCGCGGCCCCCTCCTGACGGACAGCAGTGACAGCAGCAGCCCCCGAGGCGCTTTCCTGGAACTATTCGCAGGCAGCAGCAACTTCCTCAGCACCCCCCGGTTTCTGCCCGTCCTCGGTGGCTTTCCAGCCAGGGGACGCAGCCCCATCGCCGATCCGGGCACTTCCATCCCCTCCGCGGTGCCGTGTCCCAGCCCACAGCAGCAGTGTCACATTTCCGTGCGCGCTGTGTTTGTTTTCGGGGCTGCTGAATGGCAAACGCGGAAGGGAAGGGACGGGGACTCCTTCCTGTTCTTTCAGAGCCCGTGGCTCTGCCCTGCTCGGCTTCAAGGGAAGCGCCGGCAAAGCGGCCGCTTTCACAAATAATGGCTTCATTAGATTGAAAGAAGTGGACAGTGACCTCACTGAAATGGACTTTCTGACCCCTGCTGACCTCTGGCCCCGGCTCTGACAGCCTGTAAATCTTCCCCTCGGCACGGCCGGGGCCAGGCCAGCGGCTCCGTGATCCCAGCGGCTCCGTGATCCCAGCGGCTCCGGGATCCCTGCGGCTCCGGGATCCCTGCGGCTCCGCGATCCCTGCGCCGGCGCTGCTGTCCCCGGGCCCTGCCCCGGCAGGATCAGCCCTGGCATGGGCAGCACCCGGGCACGGGGGTCGCAGCGCTGGCAGAGATGGGGACCCTGGGTGTGCCCAGCGCTGAAAGCCCCTCCAGGGTCCTGAAGGGCCGTGGAAAATGATCTTATCTGGGCTGAGGCTCCAGCGCCACCTCGCAGCGCTGTCACTGTCACCGCTGACCAGCAAAGCATCCTCCGAGCTCCTGCCAAGGAAAACGGATCCCTGTCCCTGCCCAGCCCTCCTGGCTGCACACAGACCCACAAACCTCCACCCCGTCCTGTGGGCACAGAGCCGGCCCTCAGCCCCCAGCCCAGCCAGCCCAGGACTGCCCACTCCTGCCAGCCCATTGCTGCTGGGGAAACTGAGGCACGAGGGCAGCGCTGGGCGCCCACGCTGGGCTCTCCACCCCAGGGCTGGCAGCGAGCCCCTCACAGCGCACCTCCCTCCTCCCCGCCCTTCCACGCTGACCTTTGGCTACGGAGCAATCAATAAAGGAGCCACGGGGCTGCTCCTCCCCCTGGCCGGCCCCCACAGCCCCCAGCCGGGGCTGAGGATGCTCCCAGCGCTGGGAACGCGGGGCTGGGGGGACCCTGGCACACCGAGGGTGCCCTCAGCAGGCAGCACCTTCCCAACCCTCCAAAAACGCTGCCCTGGGGCTCCTTTCGGGCTGTGGTGCCCCGGAGCTCAGGGGACGAGCGTGGCCGTCCTGCCCCGTGCCCAGGGGGGCTCCCGGGGCGCTGGCACCGGCACGGGGAGGATGAGGAGGCTCCTGAGGGCGCTGCCCGGGGCCAGGGGAGGATGAGGAGGCTCCTGAGGGCGCTGCCCGGGGCCAGGGGAGGATGAGGAGGCTCCTGAGGGCGCTGCCCGGGGCCAGGCTCGCCCCGCAGGGCAGAGGGGCACAGACACAGCCGTGCCCCGGCCTGCAGCCATGGGCTGTGCCCAAATTCGGCAGCTCCCTTTGATAGAAGCCCCGGGGCAGCAGCTGATGGATCGATCGGCGGCAGGGCGGGATTGATCAGCACCTCAGCCCATACATATTCCTGCTCCCTGATAAAGGGGAATCGATGGCTGAAGGATGTTCCTCGGAGGCTGCAGACCCCCCTAGACCAGAGCTCACACGTCTGCCCTTGCCCCTTAAATCCCCCCAGCCCTGTTCAAACCTCACTCCCCCAACAGCAAACCCAGGCAGTGGGGGAGAAAATTGCTAAAATTGCTTTGGGGGAGCCAGGAGGGCTCAGCAGGGTATTGAGGAAAGGCAGAGCCTCTCCTCAGCAGCTGAATCTCACCTCCCAAAGCATCGGCCTCTCCTGCATCTTCCTCCTCTCAGTGGTGGCCTGGCAAACAGGGCTCTCATCTTTCTTGGGGGGCTGGAGAGCCCCCTCCAATGTCCCGCTCAGGGCGCTCCCAAGGAGCTGAGCCGGCTGATACCTCCAGAGCCCACGGCCCTCACTGCCTCCAAACACAGCAGCGGCTGCCCCGCCCCGGTGCTGGGAGCTGGGAACGCTTGGCAGCTGTGGCCGAACGGAGCTGAGCCCTCCGGATCCCGCTGGGAGCGGGGAGCGGCACCCCGAGTCCAGCGGGGCAGGGGACACGGCTCATGGGGGAGTCCCTTTCCTTTTCCTCTTCCTTTTCCTCTTCCTTTTCCTCTTCCTCTTCTCTTTCCTCTCCTACCTGCCCATTTCCCCCGCTGGAGGGACGATGACCGCGGGACGCCCCTGGAGCCCCGGGAGGACTCGGGGCCGGACTCGGGGCCGGACTCGGGGCCGGACTCGGGGCGCTCTGGGGCTCCCCCCGGCCCCGTTTCCCTGCCGGGAGCTGCGGCTGAGCCCGACCCCGCCCGTCCCCAGCGTGCCCCGCTCCGTGTCCCTCCCTTGGCACACAGTGACTCAAGGCCCAGGCTCGCCCCGGTGTCCCTCCAGTTTCTCCAGTGCCCGGGGAACTGGTTTGCTGCGGGGGGAGCCTCCCCAGCGCTGACTCAACGCTGCCCGGCCAGTGCAGGGAGCTCCCGCTGGAGCCGCGGCTGGCTCGGCACGGACACCCACCCTGGCACAGCCTGGCACAGCCTGGCACAGCCTGGCACACGCCAAACACACGCGTGCACCCGCACTGAGCCAGCCCCAGCACCGGGCCGGGACCCCACGGCTGCCCCTCCTGCAAGCACCGGGGGGAAGCAGGGGCCACAAGCACCCGCTCAGCCACCCTTGGGAGCCCGGCCGAGGGCACGGGAGGGCACCGGGAACCGGCCAGAAGCCGGCAGAGGGAGCTCGGCCGTGCCTCAGTTTCCCCAGCACGTGAGCGGCGCCACCCAGAGCGGGGTGGCCCCGGCAGGGCTGAGCTGTGGCCACCTGCGCCGGGCTGGCGGTGGCCGGGGAGGCTCCCGGGCAGGGCCAGAGCCGGGAGTGGTGGCCCCGGGCACCGCAGCGGCTCCGGGAGGGCAGGGCTGGCCCTGCTGCGCCCCGGGTCAGGGCTCCCGCGGTCGCCCAGGGCTACTGCGCTGGGCACCCCCTCCCCGAGCCCGCGAGAGCCCCTCGAGAGCCCCTCAGACCCGGGGGATGCCCCCGCACTCCGAGCCCCTCGGGAACGCGCTGCAGTGCCGGGGGCTCCGTGTGGGACCCCCGAGCATTGACCCGGGGCGCCCCCAGCCCTGCGGACCCCCAGCCCCTCCCCGCCCTGCTGGGACCCTGCAGCCCCCCCGGCCCTGCTGGAGCGCCGCGCTGGCCGGAGGTGCGGGGACAAAGCGGTCCCTGGTGTCCCCTCCGAGGTTCCATCGCCCTTCGCTCGGTGGGCGGTGGGACAGAGCGGGGGGGGCCCAGAGCCACCCGGAGCCACCCGGAGCCACCCAGGCCGGCTGGGCTCCCTGCGGCACTGCTGAGTCGGAGGAAACGGGGGAGCCGGGTCGGGAACCAGCCTGACCGGCTCCCCGGCTGTCAGCACCTGAGGAATGCCAAACCTCCGCTGCGCCAGGGCTGGGTGCTCAGGGCTGGGTGCTCAGGGCTGGGTGCTCAGGGTGACTCTGCCGGTCCGCCCAGCTGTGCGGTGTGCAGAGAGCAGCCCCGCGAGCCCGCTCGGCGCGGCGCGGCACGGCACGGCTCAGAGCACGGCCCGGCACGGCTCAGAGCCCGGCACGGCTCACAGCCCGGCACGGCCCGGCACGGCTCAGAGCACGGCACGGCACGGCCCGGCACGGCTCAGAGCCCGGCCCGGCACGGCTCAGAGCCCGGCCCGGCACGGCTCAGAGCCCGGCCCGGCACGGCGGGACCCTCGGCCGGCAGGTACGGGGGCTGCGGGGCACCGGGCGCTGCCCGGCTGGCGGGGGCTGGCAGGGAAGAGGTTCGGGGGTTCCCTGAATTTGGGGGGCTCGGGGGGTGTAATCCAGCTCCTGCCACCGCAGTGCATCCCAAGAGGTGCCAGAGTGAGCTGGGCTCCCGCACGGCTGCAGGACCCGGGCTGAGGGGGCAGCGGGGCTCCCCTGTCACCGCTGTCCCCCGCCGTGCCGCAGGGCTGGCCATGGCCCGGCAGAACAGGGGCAGCGAGCGGGGCCGGGGGCTCCCCTGCGCTCCCCATGAGCCTCAGCCGCCCAACCCAGATCCCCGATTCTCCTGAAGGTGGCAGGTCCGCTCTCAGCCCGCGCTGACAGAGCTCAGCCCAACGTGGCCGCAGGCTCAGCTTAGTCCGTGGTCACCGGCTCAGAGGCAGCCGCAGCTGCCGCCCTCGGCCCCTCCGTCTCTGCTGGGTATCAAACAGCGCCTTTGACTCGGCTGCTGGGGGACCCTTTGGGGTGACGGGAGGCAGCAAACGAGGTCAGGGGCTTGGCTTGGCCAAAGGGGATTAATTAGAGCCGTGCTGGGTGCCCCGGTGTGGCAACAGCGCTGGATGCAGCCTGGCACGTCCGGGCAGGCGGGGATGGCCGGCAGCGGCAGCCTGGGAGCTGCAGGGTCTTGTCCTCCTGTCCTTGCGTCCTCGTGTCCTTGACCCATTGCTGCAGTGGGAATTGGTTTAGCAGAAACAGAAAATGCTGGGGCAGTGCAGGGCTCTGGGTGGGCTCCTTTCCCAGGACCTGGGGGGCACCAGGTGCAGGGATGGGATGGGATAGGAAAGACCGACCTGGAGATCTTCGGAAATGCAGCTCCAGGTGAGAGGGAGGATGCTGAGTCAGCAGGTGCTCCCTCCCCCCAGCACGGAGCCAGCATCCCTGTCCCTGTCCCTGTCCCTGTGTCCCTGTGCTGTCCTGCAGCCATCCTGCACGGCCAGTGCATCCATCCCCCTTCCACTGGCACATGCCATGGCCCTGGGGACCCGGCTGTGGCCCTGGGGACCCGGCTGTGGCCCTGGGCACCCAGCTGTGGCCATGCGGCTGTGCAGCCCCACCCAGGCTGGTCCCAGCCTCCAGCGGTGCTGGCTGCCCCAGACAAGGTCTCATCGCCTTCCGGAGAAATGACACAAACTCTTCCTATCTGTTCTGGAAAGACCTGCTGGGCCGGGCTCAGGAGGGCGCATGGTGGGCTGGCAGCAGGGACAGGCAGCTGCCTGTACCCAGCACTTCCCTGCCTGCCCCCGGCCCCTGATCGCCCTCGGGGCTGGGAAAACCCAACCTGGCAGGGCTGGATTGGTCCCACCCGGCTGCTGCAGGATGAGCTCCTCTCCCGAGGTGTCCCCCAGGGAAAGCAGCCCTGGGATTTGTGCAGGGAGGTGTCCCCATTCTGGATGGGGACCTTAATCCCAGCCTGTCCTCGGGCTGACCCCAAATCCCCGTCCCCGCCACTGCCCCCAGCTGGGCGGTGACGCTGCACAGCTCCTAACTGGGAGATACTGGGACGTGGGTGCCCTGCCAGCTCCCTCCCCAGTACCTGCTGTGTCAGCTGCTTCCCAACCCCAAACCAGCAATAAAACCTTTCTGGGGCAGGCACATCCCCCCAGGCCGAGGTGGCACTGTGTCCCTGTCCCCTGCCCTGAGCCCCAGAGCGACGCCCACCCTGCAGCAGCCATCGCCAGGAGGTGGAGCTGCGTGCTGGGGACAATCTCAGGTCGGGGATGAGCTCTGGACGATTATTCCCGTTCGTTTCCTCGTGCCCTGCTGGGAGGAAGCTGCAGAGGAGGACGCAGCAATCCCACCTTTGCCAGGCAGCCACAGGAAGGGTCAGGGGATGGAGCTGCTCAGGTCTCCACCTCCTCCTGAGCACCCGATCCCAGCTCCCGATCCCAGCCAGGCTTTTCCCCACGGAGTAGCTTCCCTGTTGTTTTCTGGGCTTGTTTGTTTGCTGCTTCTGCTGACTCGGCGCAGCCCTGCTGCCCGCCTGACTCATCCCGCAGCTCGGGGCACGGCACGGCCCGGCTGCATCGTGCACGCTCACCCGAGCCCCGCCAGGCTCTGCCACAGCCCGAGCCCGCCCCGGTGTGGCAGAGCTGCCCCCGGCCCTGCCGGACACAGCAGCGCTGGCACGGCCGGGCACAGGGAGCCCCCACACCCTGCGTGAGCACCACGAGGAGCCCCAAAACCGCCTCCTGTGCTCCCAAACTGTCCCTCAGGATCACAGGGAGCTCTGGGGGTGTAAAGGCCCGCTTTGGGACCCGCGGGGGGTGTTCTCAGCTCTCCCAGACTCCTTCTGTCCCCGCAGCTCTGCCAGCCCCAGCGCGGCGGCCGCGGGGGCTGAGCCCGGCAGCGCGGGGAGAGCCACGGAGCTGGAGCCATTCCCTGCCATGGATCCGCCGTTCCGGCACAGCAAGAGCAGAGCCTTCGTCTCCAGCGCGGAGCTCAGCATGAAGCCGGGGGCCGCGGCTGCCCCCGAGGGCCGCTCCCGCTTCCAGAAGGTCTCGCTGGTGTCGCGGCGCCTGCAGAGCCCCGGGAGCGCGCGGGGCCGGGACGGGAGCCCGTCCCGCGTGTCCCTCCTGCTGCAGGCCTGGGAGAGGGAGATCGTGGAGAAGACGGGCTCGGGCTCCGGCCCCGCCGCCCCGACCCACCGGGAGCACGCGTCCCCCGCCGGCCTCCTCAAGGACTTCACGGCGCACGGCCCCATCTTCTCGCAGGTCTACGCCCCGGCGCAGCGGCCCCGGCGCCAGGACGAGCGGGGCAAGGGGGGGCCCGGCGGGGACGGCTCCCCCTCCGCGGAGGTGCCGGTGCACCGGGAGAGCTACGTGCACGGCACCCTGCTGCCCACCCGGCCCGCCGAGCGTCCCGCGGCGGCTCCCGGGGACGGGCCCGGTGCCCCGGGTGCCGCCAAGGCCGGCAGCGCCCCTGCCCTGCCCAGGGCCCGGCAGGTCACCGTGCTGCGGACGGGCAGGGACGCGGAGGGACGGGGGGCTCCGAACGGGACGCACGGCACCGCCGGGGCCACCGCGGCCTCGGCACAGCGGGACAGCCCCGGGCGGGAGGGCAGCGGCTCTGCGGCGGCCGCAGCGGGCAGGGAGAGCTCGCCGGGCAGCGCAGAGGCCGCCGGGCCCCCAGAGGAGGCATCCCCCGAGGAGAAGGACTCAGCACAAGACGAGCCCGCGGCGGTGGAGGCGGCTCCGGGGGCCGGGGACCCGCAAAGCAGCGTGAGCAGCTCCCCGCAGCGTCCCTCGGCTGGCCGGGCTGCTCCGGCTGCCACGGGTGAGGGAAGCGTGGCAGATGCGGATGGCAGCATGCCCGCCACGCCAGCGAGGACAGAGAGCGCCCCGGGGGCTGGCAGCACCCCCGAGACCCCACCCTCAGAGGTGAGCGAGGGTCCAGAGCCTTCATCCGAAACAGCGGCACTAGCAAAGGCTGAGATTGAGCTGGAGGGGGAGGAGACGACGGGAGAGCCCCAGGGCGCAGCCCAAGAGCCCGAGAGCGTCCCCGAGCCCCCCAGCGAGCCCCCAGCCCCCGAGCCCGCGGCTGAGAGCCCCCCGGACGCGAGCGAGGAGGACCCCGAGCTGCTGGTGGACATGGAGATCTTCGTGGACACGCTGCGGAACATGGAGCCCTCGGAGATGCGGAAGGCGCCCAAAGCCCCGCGGCAGCCGCGGCCGTCGGCGCTGGGGCGCTGCGCTGCCCTGCCGCCCATCCACGAGCACCGCGTGGCCCCCCGCGCCCCCCTGTCCCTGCCCCAGGCCCTGCGGGAGCTGCTGGAGCGGGGCCCGGCCCCGGGGCGGCCCCAGGAGCCCCCCGAGGAAGAGGAGGAGATCGAGAACCCCTACCTGAGCCCCGAGGAGCGGGCGGCCGCCGGGAGCCGCCGGGGGGTGCCCGGGGACGGCGCGGAGGGCGAGGGGTGGGTGGAGGGGGGCTCGCTGGGAGAGGATGGAAACGCCCAAGCGGCGGCCGAGAGGAGCGTGCCCTTCCGAGGGAACGTCCTCAAGGGCATGGCGCTGCTCTCGCACTTCCTGGAGCAGCGGGCAGCCGGGGCCGAGGAGGGCAAGCCCTACTCCCGCCTGGACAAGAGCGTGCTCTACGGCCGCTTCGTGTGCCCCGGCGCCGCCCTGCTCCAGCTGCCCCACCGCAGCGGGGGCTCGGACCCACCCTGCCCCAGCGACCACAACGGGCTGGGCCCTGCTGGCCACCCTGGCCCCGAGGTGGCCGTGCTGGAAGCCCTGAGCTCGGGCTCTGTCCCTTCTGTCCCCGAGGAGCCAGAGAGCACCGTGACCCTGAGCCTCGAGCCTGTCCTGGTGAGTGAATCCCAGTGAATCCAGCACTGGGGGATGCTCTCCTTCCCTGCAGCATCCTTCCCTGCTCCCAAAATGTGGCTGGTGCTTCCTCTCTGGTCAGAGAGGCCATGGGGTGAAAGTGCAGGCACTGGGATGGTGATGGGAGGGCACTGGGATGGTGATGGGAGGATACTGGGATGGTGATGGGAGGGCACTGGGATGGGTCATGGGAGGGCACTGGGATGGTGATGGGAGGGCACTGGGATGGGTCATGGGAGGGCACTGGGATGGGAGGTCAAGGGATGGTGATGGGAGGTCAAGGGATGGTGATGGGAGGTCAAGGGATGGGAGGGTGCCAGCACGGCTGCTGGGAGGGTCCCGGGCAGGTGCCAGGAGGGTCGGGGGCAGACGGGAGGCTGCTCCCCAGCAGGGCAGGAATGCTCGAGGTGTGGCTGCCCGGGGCGGTGGGAGGGCCTGGCAGGCGCCAGACGCGAGGCTGCAGGGCCATGGCTGCCTCAGCCGAGGTGGCCCCGCGCTCCTCACCCGCCCGTCCCCCGGGCTCTTCCCAGCAGGACGATAAGGAGGGCTTGGAGAAGATCAACACAAGACCCGGCAAGGTACAGGGAGGGCGGTGTGGCCGGGCAGGGCTGGCGGGCCGGGCCGGGCTGGCAGCACTCCCGGGCCGTGTCGCCCTCCCCAGATCATCCTCTACTCCGACGCCGGCTTCGCGGGGCACAAACGGGAGATCTGGGACGACATCCCCGACGCCACGTCCTGGGAGCTGTCCCACACCATCTCCATCCGAGTCATCCGAGGCGGGTAGGGACAGGCGGAGAGGACACCAGGGAGGGCAGGGACTCCGGGAGCGCCCGTGCTGCCGCTGCTAATCACCTGCCGCTGCTAATCACCTGCCGCTGCTAATTACCGGCGCGGCGGCGCAGCCCGTGCCCCCCACAGCCTGCCCGGGGGCCCGGCGGGCTCCGGTAACGCGGGGTCTCCCCCGTGTCGCCCCCACGCCGCTCGCAGGTGGGTGATGTACGAGAAGCCGCGGTTCCGAGGGCGCAAATGTGTCCTGGCCGAGGGCGACGTGGAGATCGACAACCCCTGGACGGCGTACGGGGACAGCGGGGACACCGGGGACAGCGGGCACGGCCGGCAGCCCCGCAGCAGCCGCCCCTTCCGCATCGGCTCCTTCAAGAGGGTGGTGCGGGTGAGTGCCGGGACCCCCGAGCCCCCGGCTCTGCCCGCGGGCACAGAGCGGGCCCCGAACGCCGCCGCTGTCCCCGCAGGATTACCGCACGCCCCAGATCAGCCTGTTCGCCCAGGAGAACGGAGAGGGCGCCCGGCTCCGCTTCAGCGGCTCGGCCGAGGACACCCGCGAGCGGGGCCAGGCGCTGGCGGCCGCCTCCATCATCGTCCACTCGGGCCTGTGAGGGGACCCGGGGGCTGGGGGCTGCGGGTGGGCTCGGGTACCGGCAGGAACAGGGAGTGACCCCTTTCCCCATCCCCCAGGTGGCTGCTTTACTCCAAGCCTTTCTTTGACGATGATCCCTATGTTCTGGAGCCGGGCGGGTACCCCAATTTGAAGGCTTGGGGAGCAAAGGAGCCATCCATCTGCTCCATGCATCCCATCAGGCTGGTGAGTGCTGGCTCTGGGGGTGCTGCCAGGGGTGCCAGGGCTGTGTCCAGGTGTGAGCGAGTCCTGGCAGCTCCTGGCTGCCATCAGTGAGATCACGGTGTGGGAAATGGGCCAAGCGTGGCTTTGGAAAGTGCTCCTGAGGGTTAGGGGTGAGGGAAAGCTTCAAAGGAGCTTCTTGAATGAAAATGACCCAAAACCCAGCTCAGACTTTGTAGGGTGGCAGCAGATGTCCCTGCGAGGTCTCCTCCTGCCACCACAGCCTCACTGGGGCTCCTTCTCCTTCCAGGGCTGTCCCGTCGTGGAGAGGCCTGGTGAGCCACAGGTGAGCCAGGAACCCTGGGCTGGGATGGCCCTGGGACCCTCCTCACCCCACCTTGTCCCTTCCTCACCTTTCCCACCTGTCCCCAGGTGCTGATCTACGAGGCTGCAGCTTTCCAGGGCCGCAGCTTCACCATCAGCAGGGACATCTACGACCTGAGGCGCCTGCCCGAGCCAGCTCTGCCCACCGTGGGCTCCCTGCGTGTCCTGGGGGGCTGGTGAGTGCCACGGGGAGGGCAGGGCTGGCATCCCAGCCAGGAAGGGCTGTGGAATGGCTCTGGGGCACCTGGGGGAGAGGCTGTGGATGGTGCCCCTGTGCCCCAGCACGTGGAAACCCTCTGGAGTCCTCAGTGCCCGTGTCTGCCTGTGCCACAGCTGGGTTGGCTACGAGAAGGAAGGATTCCGTGGCCACCAGTACCTGCTGGAGGAAGGCGAGTACCAGGACTGGAGGCAGTGGGGCGGCTACAGCCAGGAGCTGGTGTCCCTGCGGCTGATCCGGACGGTGAGGGCAGCAATGGGAACGGCTGGGGAAGGGATCTGACAGATCTAGGCACCCCCATCCCATCCTCACCCCCAAAGGGAGCCGTCCCTGCCTGCATCAGGCAGCTGGGCAAGGCCTGAGGTCCCCCAAAATCATCCAAGCAAAGTTTGGCAGCTGCTCCCACCCTTGGCTGTGCGTGTGCCCAGCCCACAGCCCCTTCCCCTGACAGACCAGGGCCTGGGGGGGCTCCTTCTCCCCACAGGACTTCTCTGACCCAGCCCTGGTCCTGTTTGAGGCCATGGACTTCGAGGAGGGCGCGAGCGTGGAGCTGAGCGAGGCTCTGCCCGACACGGGGCTGGCCGGCTACGGCAGCGTCACGCAGTCCATCCACGTGCTGAGCGGAGTGTGAGTGTGCCAGGGGGCTCGGGGGGCGCTCGGGGGGGAATGGGCCAGCACTCACCTGCCCCCCGCAGCTGGGTGGCCTACGAGGGCCCCAACTACTCGGGCGAGCAGTACATCCTGGAGAAGGGCGTGTACCGCAGCTGCGAGGACTGGGGCGCCACCGACTGCCACATCGCCTCTGCCCAGCCCATCCTGCAGGTGAGGGGACAGTGACCCCCCATGGCACCCCCCGGGCTGGTGGTGTCACGGCCAGACCCCCACCAGCCCCGCTCTGCTTCCTTCCAGGTCAGGGAGCACAACCTGCACTTCGTCTCCAAGGTCAGGGCTGCTGGATGGGGAGGGGGCTGCAGCCCCTTGGGGGTGCTGGTGACGCTTTGCCCCCTCACCGAGCCCCGTGCTCCCCTGCCCAGATCCTGCTTTTCTCAGAGCCTGACTTCTTGGGGGATCACGTTGCCTTTGAGGAGGACCAGGAGGCCCTGCCCGAAGCCTTCACCCCGCGCTCCTGCAGAGTCCGCGGGGGCAGGTGGGGTGTCAGGGTGCTGGGGAGGGATGGGTGCCCTCCACGACAGCTCTGTCAGCTTGGAACGCTCCTCCCCACCAGCTGGATCCTGTTCGATGGGCAGGACTTCACAGGGGAGCAGCACGTGCTGTCCGAGGGCGAGTACCCCACGCTCAGCGCCATGGGCTGCCTCTGCTCCACCGCCATCTGCTCCTTGAGGAGAGTTCCACTGGTCAGTTCCTTTCCTTTCCTTTCCTTTCCTTTCCTTTCCTTTCCTTTCCTTTCCTTTCCTTTCCTTTCCTTTCCTTTCCTTTCCTTTCCTTTCCTTTCCTTTCCTTTCCCCTTTTTCCCCAGGATGTTTTTCCCCTCTCATGGCACCCCCAGTTCTGGCTCTGCCCCCCAGGAGCCCTCACTCCCCCCTTTGCCCCCCAATCCCACAGTTTTTCTCGGAGCCCTCCATCTTCCTGCACGGCCTGGAGTGCTTCGAGGGGAAGGAGATCGAGCTCAACTCCGAGGTGCGAAGTCTGCAGGCTGAGGGTTTCAACAACCACGTGCTGTCCGTGCGGGTCAAAGGAGGGATGTGAGTGACCCTGGCACCCCTGGGTGTCCCCTGCCTGCCCGGGGTGACCCATCCTGTGCCCCCCTGGGTGTCCCCTGCCCATCTGGAGTGACCCCTCCTGTGCTCCCCTGGGTGTCCCCTGCCCGCCCAGGGTGACCCCTCCTGTGCCCCCTGTCCCCACAGCTGGGTGCTGTGTGAGCACGGTGATTTCCGAGGGCGGCAGTGGCTGCTGGACTGCACTGAGATCACCAACTGGCTGACCTACAGCGGGCTCCAGCACGTGGGGTCCCTCTACCCCATCCGACAGGTGAGGGGCACCTTTGGGAGGGGACAGGGCCGTGTCACCCACTGGGGTGAACCCAAAACCCCGGGGCACGGGGTTCACATGGAGACAGAGCTGCTGGGCTGGGGCAGCTGGAGATCCTGGCAGCTCTGACACAGGAACGGTGCCACCAGCTCAGCGCTGTCACCACAGATTCCTGTCCCCCACCCTGGGAGTGGCTGCCTTTGTGGTGAAATGCTCCCCGTGGGCAAGTGCCTCGTAAAACACACACAGCATCCCAGCGTGGTGAGCCGTGCCAGCTGCCAAGGACAGGTCACGGGCACAGCCATTGCCCGGGGACACCTGGGGACATCCTGGGGGGGAGAACAATGGGGAGAACCCCCCTGAATGCAGGATCCTCCCTCCCAGAGCCCCAGCCGGGTGAGGAGCTGCAGGCAGGCGGGTCTGGGGTGCAAGGCCAGGCTCCTCTCTTGCAGAGGAGGGTCTGGGGTGCAAGGCCAGGCTCCTCTCTTGCAGAGGAGGGTCTGGGGTGCAAGGCCAGGGTCTGGGGTGCAAGGCCAGGCTCCTCTCTTGCAGAGGAGGGTTTATTTCCACATCAGGAGCAGGGAGCTGCAGCTCTTCCTCTCGGTCCCCGACGATGTGGAGGACATGAAGGCGGGCAGGGTTGTGGTCTCCAGCCTGAGCGAGCAGAGCAGCTCCGTGTGGTACTACGAGGATGGGCTGATCAAAAACCAGGTCAGGGCTCGGCTGTGAGAGCCAGCGCCACCCAGGGGACCTGCAGCCTCTGGCAGGGCTCCTCTGGGCGCTCCCCTCCCCACCGCCATCTTCCGGGGTTTATAAGAGCTTCTCCCAGCCTCTGATCCCAAAGATCCGGCGATTCTCCTCCCCGAGTCTCCCCTGGGGATGTGAAGCCACCTCTGCCTTCCCCGCAGAGTTTTTGCCACCCTCACCACCCGCACCTCTTGCCGAGGGGGTCCCCCTGCTCACCCACGTTGCAGCCCAGAGGCAGCTGCCCTAGAGGGCCATCCCTGCCCGTGTCCCCTGCAGGTGGCCCCCACCATGAGCCTGCAGGTGATCGGGCCGGCGGGGAAAGGAGCCAAGGCCGTGCTCTGGTCCGAGACGCGGCTGCCGCGGCAGACCTGGAGCGTGGACTCCCGGGGCAGGATCCACAGCCAGATGTTCGAGGACATGATCCTTGACATCAAGGGTGAGGCCCCAGCCCCGGACACCCCTGCTTTCCCAGGGACGCCCCAGAAGGGGCTGTTTCCATCAGGAGCGGGGATTGCCCTCCCCAAACCTCCCCCTCGCCCTGCAGGCGGCCGCAGCTACGACCGGGACCACGCCATCGTGTGGGACATGGCTGAGGAGCGAGCCACGCAGATCTGGGACATCCAGGTGCTGTGAGGGACAGAGGTGCCGTGGGGCAGGACGGGGACACCCTGCCAGCATCCCCACACTGGGGCAGGAGGCCTCAGACCCATCCACGCTGCAGCCCAAGCACCTCTGTCCCAGCTGCTGCTGTGGGGGATGACCACCACCCTCCCTCCATGGAGGCCTGAACACGGCCCATGAAGGATCCCATGGACACAGCCAGCGTGGCACCCTCTGGAGAGCAGCAGGGCCCCTCCCCACAGGCGTTCCTTCCCCCGAACTGTATTTATGTACGTGTGTAAGATACAGCCCTGCCTGGCTGGTTGGTGTCCTTGTCTTTGTCGTGCGCACAGCCTGGCAGCTCCCCCAGCCCGATGCTGGTGCCGGGATGGGATCCCAGTGCCCTCTAGTGCCCATGGGCACTGGCAGCTCCGTGGGCAAGGACTTCGAGGAGGGAGGCACCGGCCAAGCCGTGCTCGGGGACCGCCCGGGGGACAGGCGGGGACGGCTCGGGGGATGCTCGGGGGACAGGCGGGGACCACCCGGGGACGGCTCGGGGGATGCTCAGGGGACAGGCGGGGACGGCTCGGGGGATGCTCGGGGGATGCTCGGGGGACAGGCGGGGACTCGGGGACTGCTCAGGGGACAGACAGGGACCGCTCGCTCGGGGGATGCTCGGGGGACAGGCGGGGACAGCCCGGGGACTGCTCAGGGGACAGACAGGGACCGCTCGCTCGGGAGATGCTCGCTCGAGGGTCCTGGCCCTGGCCCCACCCGGCCCCTCAGCCCCGAGGGTTGAAGCCCCGTGACGGGGCCGGTTCTGCGCCCCCACACACCCCCACCAGCCCCGGTACCGAACCGGGAGGAGGCGGAGACGAGCCCTGCGGGTCGGCACCAGCGCATTTATTGCTCCGCTCCGCGGGGCCGGGGTCGCTGCGAGCGGCAGGAACGGGGGCGGTGCCGTCCTGGGGAGGGTCTCGGGGGGCTGCAGGGCCCCTGGGGCTCAGCGCAGGTGCAGGAGCAGCGCTGCCAGCCCCCCCAGCGCCGCGGACAGGAGCGGGGGGCTGGCGCCGGGCGGGCTCACGCTGCCGCTGGCCGTGGCGTTGATCGGGGCAGCGTCCTTCGGCGGAGACACCTCCTCCTTCGCCTTGTCATCCTTCGCCGTGTCCCCCTCCTTCGCCTGGCAGAGGGACTGGGAAAGAAAACAGCTTCAGACACCCCTCCAAGAGCGGCAGGGCGGTGAAAGCCCCGAGAGCCCTCCCAGGATGGTCCTGGGGCAAAAGGACCGGGGCACGCCCGCGGCCACGCTGCCCCAGCCCCGGCAGGACAAACAGCCGCCGTCTGTCCCCCGGTGCAGGTTCCAGCTCCGGGCTGGGCCAGGGCAGGGGGGGAAGTGAGCTGAGCTGTCCCTGGAACGGCTGCCCTGCCGCTAACCAGGGGCTTTCAGAAACCAGGGGGAAGTGGAGGGCGGGGAGCGGCCCCTGCCCTGCGAGGAAGTGGTGAGGAGGCGTCGGGGCACGGCCCTGCAGAAGGAGAAGGGCCGGGCTGCGGGGAATTCCCGTGCTGGGAGCGAGGGGCAGGGGGGACCCCCGAGGTGCAGTCAGGGAATGCAGCACAGCCAGGGGGTGAACCCAACCTCTCTGCCTCTCTAACACTGCCCTGGCTGCTGGAACAGCAATGCCATTTCCCAGGGTGAAGCACCCCCGTCCTCAGGGTCCCTCTGGAGATGGGGAAGGAGCAGGGACAGAGCCCAAAACTCTGCTCACACTCTTGCTCTCTTTGCCTGCTTTTCAGAGGGCGAATCCCAGCGTGTAAATGCAGCCTGTGGAGGCAGCAGCAGGGCTCAGCTCTGGGGAACTTCACGAGTGAAATAAGCACAGACAGATTTGGCCCCAACTCGTTGTAGGGGGAAAAAATAATCCCAAAAGCTGCCCCAAAGTGCACGGTGCCCCCCAAAGTGCTGGTGGGTTCATCCCTAACACCCAGGAGAGCCCCAGTGTCCCTCAGCATGGCTCTCAGCACATGGAGCCCCCAGCAGGAAGAGAAATAACCCAGTGGGGAGAGATGAGAGGAAAGCACAGGCCTGAGTCCCCCTCCAGCTCAGCATCCCTGCTGCAGGAGGGGCTGGGAGATGGGCTGGAGAGCTCTGCTGGGCTGGGAGATGGGCTGGAGAGCTCTGCCAGGCTTACAGGGGCTGGGAGATGGGCTGGAGAGCTCTGCCGGGCTTAGAAAGGATGGAAGATGGACTGGAGAGCCCTGCCAGGCTTACAGAGCCCTCAAGGTGAAGAAAGGCATTAAAAAATCCCCACGTGGAAGCGTTTGGACCTTGCAGAGGACAGCACGAAGCTCTCGCTGAGATGGCAGCGCTTAAAGCCGAAGAGAAAAGCCGGCCCCGGAGGTTTTGAGCAGAAAGCAGAGGCAGCCCCTCCTTACCAGGCACAGGGCGAGCAGGGCGAGCAGGGCGAGCAGGCGGGCGCGCTGCATGGCCGGGGCTCCGCGGGATCGGCGCCTCCCGTGCCGCTTCCCCGCCCGCCCCGAGCCTTTAAGGCGGCGGGGGCACCGCGCACCAATCGCGCCTCCCTTCCCCAAAAGGGGAAGGTCCCGTGCGCTGCCGGTGCGGGCGGGAAAGAGGTGCCAGACGTGGTGAGGGACCTGCGGGGCTGCTCCTCCGAGTCCCCTGCAGCAGCTCCTGGTGTGCCAGGATAAGGGCAGAATATAGAAATTTTCAGTTATAGATATATAGATATAGATATCTATATCTATAATATCTATCTATCTATAGCTATAATATATATCTTAGATATATCTATTATATATCTATAATATATATCTATAGATTATATATATAGATTTATAGATATTTTCAGCTCTCCCAGAGTCACTGAATAGAGCTTAAAGACCAAGCGGCAAAATAAAATAAAAGGATGTAAAGGGCTGAGCGCAGGATGCCAAACGTGGCTGGAAGCAGTGGGGCTGCTCCTCTGCATCCCCTGGCACGGCAGCAGCTCCGTGGCATGGCAGGGATAAGGAGCAGAATATAGAAATTTTCAGTTATAGATAGATATTAGAGGCATGTTATAGATATATTGATATATTGATATTCAGTTCTTCTGGAGCCACTGAATAGAGCCTAAAGACTAAGTGGCAAAATAAGATAAAAGGATGTAAAGGGGTGAGCACGTGGCTGGAAGCAGTGGAGAAATAGATAAAAAGAACTACAGTGGGGTTTTTGTAAAAGTGTGTAAAAAGAAGCAACGGTGCGTGCCCAAAGAAAAAGTTCAAGGAAAGGCTGAAACCCCTCCGGCTCTGCTCCTGCCCAGGTCTCTGTGCGCTCACGCCCACCAAGGAGTGACTGGAACCTTCCCTGGGTCACCGGAGGCTTGGCAGGAGCAAACCTCCTTCCCTGCAGGTGGAGCTGGAGCCAAGGCATCCCCCGGGATTTCAGATCCACACCCCAAATAAAGGAAATGCTTCCCTCAACCCCCAGCTCCGTCTGCCCACCGCAGCTCCCCGAGCTCCCTCACCCTGGAGGGAGCCCAGAAAAAGGGATGGGAGCAGAGGAAACAAAAAGGATCCGGTTATTTTAAGATGGTTTGAAGTGAATAAAGGCACTGGGGCGTGCTGAGAGCACGCACCTGCTGTCTGGGCTCGTGCTGCTGGAGCACATCGTGGTGATGTGTTCACCATGGTGAGCTCCTCCCGGCTTCCGCCCAGAGCTGGGGGATTTTCTGCAGAAAAGCTTCACCAAATTTAGTTCTGGTTTTGGCCAAGTAGAAATTACAGCCTCGTGAGCACAGCCAACATCCCTGGAAGCGTGCAAGGCTGCGTTGGAGCAGCCTGGGACAGCGGAAGGTGTCCCTGCCCATGGCAGGGGATGAGCTTTGGGGTCCCTGGAGCACAAACCCCTCTGTGGTTCTATGCACACCCCATCAAAGGAGGGGAAACCGGGGGGATCATTGGCCTGTCTCGCTCCCCTCCAGCAGGTGAGACCGAGCTGCTGGAGAGCAGCAGAGGAAGCAGTGGGGTGGGGACAGCCAGGAAAGGCTCCTGGGATGGGGACAGGCGCTGGGGGAGCTCAGGGCATCAGCAAAACCCTGGGTGAGAAAACAGAGACTGAGGAAGCAGGAGAGGGCATCGGGAGGAGCTGCGCGGCGTTAGGGGCCTCAGGCCCGGCTGGTGGGTGTGTGCGGAGAGGAGCTGAGGACAAAAACGGGACCGGTCCCGGTCCGGTCCCGGTATCCCGGGAGAACGCGCGCGGTGCATGCTGGGAATTGTAGTTCACAGGTGCTGCCTCTCCCACCACGTGACCAGCGCCGGGCCAATCGCAGCGGGCCTCGCGTCGCCGTGGCAACCGGCCGTAAACAAGATGGCGGCGGGGGGTGAGTGTCCAGGCCAGGCCGGGCAGTCTCTGGGCCAGGGAATCCTTTCAAGGCACCCTCTGCTCCTGCTCCGGGGGACAACACTGCAAAAGAACACGGACGGTGAAGCCCTGAGGGCTCCGGGCCGTCAGTTTTTGGTGGCACCCCAGGCCAGACCCGCTCCTGTGGCTCCCCTCTCACACACACACCCAGGAACCAAAGGATTTCTCCCCAAAAAGTCCTCCCTGCTGTGTCAGACCAGCAGCCCTGCTCACAGGTGTTTGTGCTTTCAGGTGCAGCTCACGCTGACGTGGAGCTCGTGTCCTCTCTGGCAGAAAAAATCTCCCTGTTGGAACAAAAAGTAGAGAAACAGGCACAAGAAATCCAGCTGAAGGTAAAAGTCAGCCTCTTGCTGAGCCTGCTCTGTCCCCTGCCACAGGAATTCCACCTCCCAGAGCTTGTGTGGGCTCAGTTAATCTGTGGCCTGCTATTAATTACCCAAAGAAGCCCTTTACAAAGCAACAGAGCAGTGGGATCAGGCCCTGGGGTGGCAGAGGGGACAGTCCCTGCTGGGACTCCTGGCAGCAGTGACTCTCAGCACCCTGGCACTAAGATCAGCAGCTCTTTGGCTTTGGGATTTAATTTTGCCCTCCTGTTGTGGTGCATCTCCCATTTTGTTTTCTGAAACAGCAGCTGCTCCCACAGCAGAGCCATCCTGCAGCAGCCCTCTCTGACTAGAATAAATACCCGTTAAAATCTAAAATAAATCCCCTTTAAAAATCTTAGCACAAATACCCTCTAAAATCTTAGAGTAAATACCCTTTGAAACCTTAGAATAAATACCTTTTTTTGTTTGGTTTGAGGTTTTTTTAAGAAGTGGCTGCAGTGGTTTATTTTCTAGATCAGCCCCTCTCTGCAGCTCTGAGCAGGAGCACCCAGTGCACCCAGAGGGAGGATGGGGCTGGGTCACCCACTCCTGGGGCTCTCTATTTATCCCAGCCCTCATCTGAGCCTCATTAAGGTGTTTGTGGGGTGATTCAGCCCTTTGGCCAGCTGTGCCTGCAGCTGCTGGGGCCCAGGACTGACCCAGGCCATTGTTCTGCCCCTGAAGGACAGGAGGATCGCTGAGCTCAAGCAGAAGATAAAGAATCTTCAGGAAGAGGAAGGTAAAATCTGTTCTACCTTTGGGAGAGCTGCAGGGCAGGCCTGGGGACAGCTGGATCCTGGATCCTGTCCTTGGCTCCTAAAGCCAGCAGCCTCCCTGGTGAGAGGGCACAGCTACACGGAGGGGCCACGTCCCAGGGCAGAGCTGCACTTTGTGGCTGTTCCTCTTGTGTAAAACATCATTTCCTGACCCGTTTCTGGGTCTCCATGGCTGTGAAGCCAACCACGGGCAGCCCAGGATGAAGAGCAGCAAAGGGTTCAAACAGCAGGAGAGCAGCTCCTCACAGCTGCTGGGAGAAACCAAAACCCACTTGGAGCCCCCAGAGGATCCCAGGCCAGCCTGGCTCTAAATTGAAGCCAGCTTCAGCGAGTCACTGCAGGGGTTTTGCCTGGGCCCAGCAGCTTCCCAGCCCCAGCTGGAGCCCACACACGTTTCCTGCAGGGCCCCCGTGGGCAGGGCTGTGCTGAGCTCTCCATTTCCTGAGCTCTGAACACAAACGTGGCTGTGAAACCACAGCTGTGTGCTCTGCCTGCCAGCCAGGGCTCCAGGAGCCTCCTGCTCCTCCTGGGCTCCCTGGGGCAGCCAAGCAATGCCCACTCTGGGCTGCCAACAGCACCTCTCACTGCAGCTCCCACTGCTGGGAAGGATGAAGGTTTGACAGGAAAGTCTCACAGATATCTGTGCTGGGCAGAAGGATTTTTAAATGTAGAACCTGATGAAGGAATAGAGATGGAAGCAAGTTTTGATATAGATGAAAAGAATTGCTGAGCCAGTCCCACTGGATAACCAAGGAGGCAAAGGGTGTGTGAGTTATTATGAGGGGGTTTTATGGCTTAGAGCAGAGGATAAACCCACTCTACACAAGAAGATGTTTTTACCAAGCAGAAAGAGAGCACAGGCAAACAAGGCAGCAAATGTGGCAAGGAGAAAAAAGGTCTCAGAATTTTCCACTGCAAGAAAACTGAAAACCAACTTCTAGCTCAAACTGTAATGCACTAACTTTTAGTGATTGGAGAACAGTAACATGAATGTGGTAATTACAGTAGTTATGATAGGCTGTAGATAATAGTTAAGGTATAGATTGGTTCTGCTGTATTGAGATGCTCAGCAAAGAAAAGTATATAATGCATTGTAACCAAAAGAAAAGGATATAATACATTTGTAACCAAAAGAAAAGTCTATAATGCATTGTAACCAAAAGAAAAGTCTATAATGCATTGTAACCAAAAGAAAAGTCTATAATGCATTTGTAACCAAAAGAAAAGTATAGAATGCATTGTGACCAAAAGAAAAGTATATAATACATTTGTAACCAAAAGAAAAGTATAGAATGCATTGTGACCAAAAGAAAAGTATATAATACATTTGTAACCAAAAGAAAAGTCTATAATGCATTGTAACCAAACTCAGGGTCTCCAGGCCTGCCTGCAGCTGGAGCTGACAGCTGTGGGCACAGCTCTGTGGCCCACAGCCCTGGACTGCTGGAACCTCTTGGATGGAATAAACTGCATTTTCAGTCTGTCAGCAGCATCGTCAAACCCTGCAGGGTGAATTTTGTCCCCCTCAGCCCCTGTGTGCCACGGGTGGGAGCTCACTGAGCACAGGGAGCCACAGCTCTTGCCTGGGATCCTCACAGGAGCAGCAGCTTCTCTCTTGCAGGTGCTCCTGGCCCGTCCAGCACAGAGGAGCTGGAGCTGAGGTGCCTTCAGCTGCAGAGCCAGGTCTGGGAGATGGAGGTGAGGCTGCTCTGCCTGCCCTGAGCCAGCTCTGCTTTGCTTTGGGGTCACTGCACTCCCGCTTCGGCCTTTGCCAAGCTGCCCTTTGGTCCTCACAGCCCCTCCACTCTGAAAAGGAGGAGCAGGAGGAGGATTTAAACACACACACACCTGTGCCTCCTTCATCTGTGCCTCCTGTGAGCTTCATCCTGATTTCCAGGGCTCTGGGATGCCCAGCTCCTGCAGCCTTGTCCTCTGGCACTGAAATCCTTCCTGCTCCCTTTCCCTGTGCTGCTGGAGCTGCTCCATCTGTCTGTCTGTCTGTCTGTCTGTCTGCCAGGGCCAGCAGCCCCAGGACAATCCCGTTCCCGCTCCCTCCCTGCCTCTCCCGGCCATGGCTGACCCCTCTCGGGCTCCCTTTGCCGGTTCCGAGGCTCTGACTCTCCTCCTGCAGCGGTTCCTGAGCGATTACGGCCTGATCTGGGTTGGGGAGACGCGGCAGCAGCAGCAGCTGGAGCCGGGCTCGGCCCGGGATGGAGAGGAGCCGCCCGCAGGGAGCCTCTGCAGGCCGGGTAAAGCACAGCACTCCCGGCTGGAGCTGCCTGCCCAGCTCCCCGGAGGGACCCGAGATAAGCACCAAACCCTCAGGATCTGGGATCCCATCAGTCCCTCTCAGGGACACAGACAAGGAGCTCAGCCGAAGGTTTAATTTTATATTCCTGTGTTTTGTACACCCTTCTGGGGGAGGAAGAGGAGAGAACCTGATGGCTCAGCCCTGCAGGAGGAGACCTCAGAGCAGCTGCTTCCTGCAGAATTCACAAACCCTGCATGTTTGAGGCTCCACTGCTCTGATGATGTTGACATGGAGTGGGTGGAGAACAGAATCAGGTGCTTTGTGCACACAGGAGCTGTGGTAACTTACTCACAGAGCCTGCTCCATCAGGGAGTATTGTTTGCCTTTCCTCCCTGCCACATGTGAGGGTTTAATTGGGACCTGGCTCTGCTCTCTGGGGCCCAAGCAGCTTCGGCAGTGCCTCCTTAGGGAGTGGTGACAGAGAAAAAAAAAGAAAATTATTTGTACTGTAGAGCCAGTGCTGCTTCCTAACCACCATGGAAATATTAGACCAGAGCTTCCCTTACATGCAGGAGGGAAGAGGGAGATCAGCCAGAAACAGTTTTGGTTTCAGCTCCCTGACCTGTTTCAAATCATCCTTTAGCAACTCATAACAAAAGCAGAACAAGCAAGGACTTCAACTCAGCTAAGCCCTTTCCTCTCATTTCCTCTTCTGACTTCTTCCCTGTGCCCCATCACAGCCCTCAAAGCCCCAGACCAACATCCTGGCAGAGGCCCTGCCCTGCTGCAGGCACCTGCTCAGCACCTGATCCCCTGATCCAATCTGTTTAACCCAGCTGGGGCAGCTCCTCATCCTGCACAGGCACAGCACTGCTGGGAGGGTCGGGGAGCCCAGCCTGGGCTGCAGGAGCTGCACTGGAGCTGCAGCCGCAGCTCTGCATCCCTGCCCTGCCCCTGTGGCTCAGCACACAGCCCGGGGCCTGGCAGGGCTGTGCCACAGCAAAGGCTGCAGCAGATCCTGCACAGGTGTGAAGGGCAGAGCACGGGCATCCCAGCAGTGTCAGGGCCCCAACACCTCAGATTGTTACAGATAAATGCACGTCCTGCCACCACCCCTAACTCCGATCCCTCTGCCGCAGGTGAGACCGTTCCTGGCGAGCAGCAGGTGGATTTTGATTTAATCCTGGAGCACATCAAGGATCTGAACTCGCTGGTGGGAGAGGGCAGCTCCCAGGTGGAGCAGACGTTGCGGGGGGCTCGGCTGCGGCGGGCAGAGCCCCTGCCCGTGACCCTGTACCGGGACGGGATCACCGTGGGACAGCACGGAGCCTTCCGGCCCTACCGGCACCCGGCCACGCAGGTACGGGCAGCTGAGGGGAGCCAGAGCCGCCCTGCAGCCCCCACTGAGCCCCAGGACAGGGCAGGGGCTGCTGGGCTCATCCCAGTCCCGCAGAGGGGTGCTGGTGTTGGCTGTCACAGACACCTTTATGGAAAACCCTTTCCTTGGGATTGTTCCTCCTGAGAAGCTGAGAGGCCTCAGGAACAAAATGTACCCAATGGTTATCTGCTGCTGTGGAATGCAACAGGTGCATCTGGGATTGGGCTCATGTGGTTGTTTCTAATTAATGGCCAATCACAGCCCAGCTGGCTCAGACTCTGTCCGAGACACAAACCTTTGTTATTCATTCTTTCTTTTGCTATTCTTAGCCAGCCTTCTGATGAAATCCTTTCTACTATTCTTTTAGTACAGCTTTAATATAATATATATCATAAAATATATATTATGATATATATTATCATAAATCAGCCTTCTGACACATGGAGTCAGATCCTCCTCTCTTCCCTCATCCTCAGACCCCAGTGAACACTGTCACAGTTGGCAGGGGTCCGAGGATTTTTCAGAAAAGATCATGGCTACACAGAGGAGCCCAGCTGCATCCCCACAGCGCCTGTAAAGCCTCTCCTGTCCTGTGCAGTAACTTCTAGAGATGGACAATCCATGTCTGTGATGCAGACCTTTCTGCGAGGCCACAGCACCACAACCAGGAGCTGCCCAGCAGAAAGATCAGCCCAGCGAGGCTGAGGCGTGAGCAGGAGCTCTCCTGTTGTTTCAGCAATGCCTGCAGGACATCATGGATGGTTATTTCCCCTCCGAGCTGCAGCCGCGCTACCCTGACGGGGTCCCCTTGCAGGCAAGTGCCACCCCCAGCTCCTGGGCCCACAGAAGGGAGCCTGGGGCGTGTGGGGCCGTGCAGGTGTGGCTGGGGCCAGGGCGGGCACCCAGGGCACCTGCAGCAGCCGTTACAGGAAACGTCTCAGCATCAGGGTTCAAGGGTTCCTGTGCCTCAGTGAAGCCGCCTTGGAGCGAGGCTTCTGAGAGCACAGCAGGCTCTGTGAGACAAACAGCACATGCAGGAAATTAGGAGCTGTGGCACAAAAAGGAGGGGGAAAAAAGTTCTCAAAAGTTCCCCTGGAAAAGCTCGTTACGTGAGATTGAACAAGAACTTTTTAAAGGGGATGTTGTGGGAGTTTGTTTTGCCACAGTTTAAATGGATTTGGCCACCTGAGGTTCTCTTGGGCCCCAGTTTTTGATTTCTCAGAAATGGCAAAGAGCCAAAGCCACATTTGCAGGCAGAGAGCCTCAGAGGACTCCAATGTAGGTCTGGGAGTGCACCTGCAATGTCAGCAGGCACAGCCAGAGGCTGGACTCCCCCTGTGCCAGGAGAATCCAGGGCACAGCTGCCTGAGCAGGACAAGGTCGGGCCAGCTGGGAGCTCTGGGGCTGAGAAAGGCCCATGGAAGGGCCATGAAAGGCCCATGGAAGGGGGATTGTGCAGAGCTCTGGGGGCTGGGGTCCCCTGGGCAGCCTTGGTTTGGGGTTTACAGCTGCTGCCTGGCATGGCCCTGGTTTGTTGGGCTCAGATGCAGCAAGAGGAGCTTGTGCAACACTCAGATTTGCTTACAGGTCACTGACAGGAGGGACGTGGTGTTCCAGAAGCCAGACCTTGCAGGGAGCTTTCCTGGCCTTGGCCACGTGGTGGGTACTTCAGAATCCAGCAGAGTGCAGGAAACCTCCAAGAGCCCAGGTAAAATCTTAAACCTGCCTCGAAAATGCTGCTCAGTTTTGAGGAGGAGGATTCTTCAACCTTACCAGGTGGGAGGAGAGGAATGTGAGGGTCTCAGCAATTCTGGGTCAGGAGCTGGGAGCCAGCAGCACACACAGGATCCTCTCAGCATTAATCCTGCTGAAGAATGAGATGTGGCAAGTAATAAAATAATAGAAATTCAGCAGGTTGCCAAAACCATATCTGCCCCGTGCTTTTCTGAAAGGCCAAGCTTCCTTCCAGCTTGACCACATGAAAGGATGCTGAGGTAACCCTGCAGGCCTGGGGAGAGCTGCTTGCAAACACCACTCCTTTCAAAAAGTCATTCCAAAAATGAAGATATCGTCAGGGCAAATTTACCGTAACTGCACCCAACATGGGACAGTTTCTCTTCAGACTTTCACAGCAGAATATGGGACATCAAAGGCCACAGATTCCTCATTTGGCTTCTAGACACTTGCAGTCTGTGTAAGCAGTATCTGACAGGGCTGGGAAGTCAGAAATCAGTGGGGCTGTGGGTGCATCACTAAATAACCCAGCACAGGTATCCCTCATGAGAAACAACTGTGCTCAAGGCTAAAGCTAAATATCCCCTTTATCCGAGCATCAAAATAAAGAATTGTCCAAGCAGAAAGGAGTGGACACCTGCAAATTCACCCTCCCAAGGTGCAAAATGTCCCAGTCTGTAAAAATGGGGATGGCTCCAGTTTTCCACAGCAGAGCTGCCCAGAGCTGAGCACCCCAGCCGTGCACAGCTCGCACTGGTGATGCTGACAGTCAAACGTTCAGTGGGGCACAAAGTGGGACAGCTTAAGGGAGGAACCCAGGAGCTGCTCTGGGCCTCACTGGGGTGCCGAGAGCTCTCCCTGTCGGCTGCTGCTCTCTCCTTTCACCAAATCTGCCTCTTCTGGAGGCAAAACCTTTGTCACCAAGGTCACACACGGATGTGTCTCCCCTCTACTCCCCAGGTCCCAAAGCCTCCTTGGAGCAGGATCCCAGCGAGGTTTGCCAGCCCCTGGAGCACAGAGGGAGCGTGGGCAGTGCCCAAGGAGCAGCTCCACAGGTACCAGTGGGCTCCAGACAGCCCAGGAGGAGAGCAGGGGTGATGCTCTGGACTCAGCTCCCTGCACAGCACCCACAGCCCCTCCCTGGCCTCTCTCAGCTCTGTGGAAGCTCCCAGAGAGGCTGCACCAGGGCACTCGTGGCACTGGGCCCTTGCCTGGTGGCTGTGCCAGCTCTGGCTGCTCTCCCTGCAGGGCTCTGATGGGCAGCAGAGCAGCGAGGAAATCCTGCTGGAAACACCTGGGCTGGCTGCCCTGGAGAGCTGCAGGTACAGCCCCCCACCCTTCAGGATCTCCTCTTCCTCCTATTTTATCACTGCAGGTTAAATTCAGGGAGTTCAGTTGAGGAATGGATTTTCCCCTTTTAGACCTCAGAAATAGTGAGACAAAAGGCCAAGTTTGGTCTTTTGGGAAAATCACTGAATTTTTCATGGCAAACATGCCATATTTTACATCTCTAACAAAAAGCTTCTGTTGTTCAAAATGTCACTTATTTATGTGAAAGTTTTCCCGACAGCAAGCCAAGGCCTAGGAGTTTGTAACTATTGAAGGAGCTCTCTGCAGTCATATTAAATGGAGAACTCCTCCAGAAAATTGATGGTGGGAGGTCTCACTAACAGCACTTTTCCACTCAGTCTTCTGGCAAGCCAAGACCCAAATAACTAATGAAAAAAAACCCCAAGCAGATTATTTTTAATCAAAGAAGTAGGGCAAAGTACTTACCAGACAGCCCTGGTTTAAAATGAAAAAGCTAAAAAAGGCCCATAACCCTCTTGAAGGCACCTTCAGGCTGGGGAAGCTCAGCAGCAGTTTGGGCACTGGGTTGGTCTGGGTGCCCCTGGTCAGACGGTGCCTCATTCACCTCAAGGACATTCCCAAACACCAAACTCCTGTCCCATGGAGGCTGTTCCTGCTGAGAGGAGCCCTCTCCTGGGCTGACAGGGCTCTCTGGCCCAGGGTGAAGGCAGCAGAGGAGGCTGGAGCCCCCGAGCTCTGCAGGCTGCGCGTCAGGTCCGAGAGCGGGGAGCAGACGTACGAGCTGAGGATGCTGCTCACAGACACCATCGGGGACCTGCGCCAGCTGCTCGCCCACCTCAGGTAGCCCAGCCCTCCCTCCCCTCGCTGCCTGACTCTGCAGGACCCCAGGAAAGGGTTCCTCAGGTCCTGGAGCTTCAAATATCAGCCTGAGCTGGGTCACAGCCCTGTGCCCACCCAGCACTCTCTGGGCAGGGTCCTGAGAAGCTCAGAGCATTTCATACTCCCCTTTGCCACACAGCAACAGAGAAAAACTTCTGTCCTCTCCAAATTGCCATCAGATCCAGCCCCAGTGCTGCCTTTGCCTCCTTCCAGCACTCACCCAGCTGGTGCCACCCTCCCCAAGGTGCTGGAAGCTGAGCTGCAGCCTTGGCCTGGCTCAGCCAGCTGTGTCCCAAAACACCTAACGCTGCACAAGGGCTCCCTCAGCCTTGGGGACAGCTCCAGGTGGCTGAGGGGCCCCTCTGCTGTCCCCACTCCTGCTGCCTGGCCTAGTGTGAGCCCAGGCTGAGCTCAGTGCTGGTGGGATGCAGGAGCCTCTTCCTCCCCAGTGCAGCTGTGTGCTGGCCAGGCTGCTCCATGGCCGCACTTTGGGCTGCAAACCCTTTTTCCTGCTCTTGCATAACCACGGCTGGATCAGTCAGAACCTTGGGGAATCCCATGAGTAGGAGGAGATTGTGCTGTTCTTTCCTAGGGGTGGAAACTCGGACTATGAGATCATCAGCACCTTTCCCCAGAGGGTGTACACGGACAGCTCCAGGAGCCTGCAGGAGTGTGGGCTGGTCCCCAGGGCCTCGCTGCTGCTCCGCAGGAGAGAGCCCTGCCAGCAGCAGGGCAGGGGGCTGCAGCCGGCCTAGGAGCTGCCTCTCACCTTACCGGCCTGCCCTGGCTGGGAAACAGGGAGAGCTTTTCTTTCCAGATTCAGTTTCACTGTGCTGGCCATGGAGAGGAGCTGGGTTGGAGCAGCCGTTTGGCCGCTCCCTTTGGCAGAGGGGCCAGGCCAGCCCTGCTGCCCCATGGTGGCTGCTGGGGCCCTGGACAGCGGGGTCCCAGCACAGGGACATTTCCAGCAGCTCACCTGGGCTCGGGCCTGGCTCCTCATCTCTGTGCAGGTTACAGAGGCTGAGCCCTGCCCAGGAGCCTGCCAGCCTCAGCCCAGCACCGGGCAGTGCTCCGGGACTGGAGCAGCAGGATGGACACACAGCCAGGGCAGTTTGCATTCTGCACACAGCTGCTGCTGCTCCCTGCGGATCTCACCTGCACTGACAGCAGGGGACAGGCTCAGTCCCACGGTCTGTGCTGGAGCTAAACCTGAAGGCCTTGAGTTATTGGCTGGCTGGGGCTGAGCCAGGCTCAGCTGGGAGCTCCTGCTGCTGCTGGGCTTCCTGTACGTGCACAGCTCCTTCCCTTGGACAGCCCCCAGCTGCAGCGGGGCCCAGGCTCCAGCCTGCCTGCAGGCACCCGCCCTCCTCCTCCTCCTCCTCCTGGTGCTGCAACAGGACACCGTGTCACCGAGAGCAGCAAACCCCCCTCTGCCCAGCCCTGAACAAAGCATCTTCCTCCCCGGCCCGTGGGCTGGGGCTGCGCTTTTCCCTTTCCCTTTCCCCAGCACATTCTTCCCATTCCAGCTGTGACAAGCTCTCACTTGACTCCCAGCTGACAGCACTCCCACTCACACGGGGCAGGGCCTTCTGGCAGGTTCCCTCTTCACACAGACCCAGCCCTCAGTGAAGGCTCCCAATAAAACCCTTTATTCCACTGCAATTTCCACTTCCTTCAGCTTTCAAAGGCACGGTTGGAAGGCCAGAGCTCTTCCCAGAGCCCTCTGAGCAGAGCTGCACGACTCAAACACAGGAAGCAAAGCAGCAGCTTCCCCAGCTCCCCGTGAGCACTGACTCAACCCACCCAGCTCTCCCTCAGCTTCCTCCTCTCCCACCTGCAGCAGATTCAGGAGCAGCTGTTTCCCCCGCCCCTCTGTGTCCTGCTCTAGGCAATCTTTGTGCCAAAGGTTTGTTTTTCACTGCCACATCCGGCTGAGGCTGTCCCTGCCCCGGGCAGAGGGGAGGAATGCTCTGGTACCTGTCCCTGCTGCGCCGTAGGACATTCGCACACGTCCTGGGAGCCTCTGATTAGCAGCAGCAAGCTAAGGTGTTAAGATCTTTGTGTCAGGCTGCAGCAGCAGGTACAACCCACTCAGCTGGAAATGACTCATGATCCTTAGGTAGGGTGATGTTTAACCTGTAGCCAAAATAAAACCCAATTTAAAGGAAAGGCAAGAGTGGCGCTGTGAAAGGTACAGTAACATTTAATAGCATCTCGGAAGACAACACTGGTTATAAACTTGCTTTTTGGCAGGAAAACAAAATGCACTTGGTCCAGGATTGCAAACAAGCCAACACAAAGAGGAAAGATGGGACAGCTGGAGCATCAGCTGTTCTGGGGCAGCCCCGAGCCATTAATGCTCACCAGGGAGCCTGCTCAGGGTGGAGGGTGGCCAGAGCAGCACAGATCCTACTGCCAGCCCCACCCATTCCCCAGGCAGCCTTCAGCCCCAGCCCCACCGTGGTGGGTACTCACACCCAAATTCTGTGCAGTATTTTTGCATTAAATTAAGACCAAAAAAAAAAAAACAAAAAAAAACCAACCATCAAAAAAACCCTTACTTAGTTGCCATAATCTCTGCAGTTGAGATGAAGGGGGCGGGGGGGGGAAAGACAAAAAAAAAAAAGGAAATGAGGCAGCAGAATTTACAATTTTAACAGCAACTGGGAGAAGTGGGAAGTACCGTGCAGCCCTAAGCCCTCCCCTGGCGAGGCAGAGGAGGGGGCTGAAGGCCAGGATCACCTCACACAGCCCCAGAGGCTTTGCTGTTTACAGAGGCACTGGAAGCTGCCGTGAGCCAGGCCCAGCTCTGCTCACAGGCCAAGCAGCGAGCGTCGCTTTCTTTGGATCCCTCTGGGATGAGGCCGGGGTCAGGCAGGAGGGAGTCGGAGGCAGCTGCAATGAGGAGTTTTGGTCGTGGTTTTTCCCTGGGCTGGGATACAGGTGGTGGTGCCAGGACAGCGCTGACAGCCTGCGGGTGAGGGTGGTCGGAGATGAGGGCGCTCAGGAATGCAGGTAGAGTCCAGGCTGGGAGGGGAAGCGGGGCTCAGGCCAACTTCAGGAACTCCTGCAGAGTGTTTTGCTCCACAGCTTCCACGAAGAGCTCGTAATCCTGCAGGGAAACGCCACACGCTCACTCCCGAGGCAGGAGGGGCCCTGAGCCCATGGCACCATCTGCTTCACAGCCCTGGCACCCTGGCACAATCTGCTTCACAGCCCTGGCACCCTGGCACCATCTGCATCACAGCCCTGGCACCAGCCGTTTGTGCCAAGGATGATGGGACAAGGCGGGCACAGCCCCACTGCCACCCAAACCCCCTGCCTGGGCCCCCTTTTTCCCAAGGCAAACAGCCGTGCTGGTCCCTGCACCTCGCTAGAAATGATTTACAGGGCATCCTGAACACGTGCAGCACATCCAAGGACAGGACAGCACCCAGCCCCAGCCCCGGCATGGAGCACAGCCTCACCCCGCAGTACTGGTCCCCGTTGACGATCTGGGGTGGGATGGCTTTGGGGTTGCCTGCCTTGGCCCTCATCTCCTCCCGGAGAGCGTTGTCCTGCGAGATATCCACCAGTTCGTACTTGATGTTCTTGCCGTCCAGGATTCGGGTTACCTCGCTCTGTTGGGATTTGATCTGGAAGCCGGGTGGGAGAGGCAGGTTACGGGAGATGGAGAGGAGCGCCACGGGTGGCTGGGTGGGCACACACGCAGTGTGCCAGCCGGGCTCAGCGCGGTGCCCCGGCCGCACGGGGGGACAGCCAGCACGGAGCGGTGGCTCCGGGGCCAGCTGGGGACGGTACAGGGGAGAGGGGACAGCGAGGATGGGGCGGGGGCTCGGCTGCCGCACGGACAGAGCCGCGCAGCCCGGGCCCGGCCCGCAGCCCCGCCCGGTGCTCACCTCCCGGGAGCCGGTCACCGACGTGCTGTAGACCTTGAGGGTGCTCATGGTGCGATCGCGGCCGCTCCCAGCGCCAGCCCGGCCGGGGAAGCAGCGAGGGAGGGAGGGAGGGAGGGAGGATGGAGGGAGGGAGGGAGGAGCGGCAGCCCCGCCGCCGCCCGGCCGGCATGTGACTGCGGCGGCCAATGGGGCCGGCGGCACCGGGCATGCGGCCTCGGCGGGGCCGGCCCCGGGACACCGCCCCCGGGACACCGCCCCGCCGGCACCGGGAACCGCCCCGCCGGCACCGGGAACCGCCCCGCCGGCACCGGGAACCGCCGACACCGGGAACCGCCGACACCGGCACCGGGAACCACCGACACCGCCCCGCCGGCACCGGGAACCGCCGGCAGCGGGAACCGCCGGCAGCGGGAACCGCCGGCAGCGGGAACCGCCGGCACCGGGAACCGCCGGCACCGGGAACCGCCGACATCGGCACCGCCCCGCCGGCAGCGGGAACCACCGACACCGGCACCGGGAACCACCGACACCGCCCCGCCGGCACCGGGGAGCCACCGGCAGCGGGAGCCACCGACACCAGCCCGACAGAGACCGAGGGGCACCGACACCGCCCCGGCAGGCAATGGGGAGCCACCGGCACCGCTCCCACCGGGCACTGCGGAGCCACCGCCCCGAGCCACCGCCGGTACCGGGAGAGGCACCGGCAGCAGCCCCGGAGCTCCTCCCTCGCTCGCTCCCCAGGCAGGACGGCCTCGCACGAGTGGGGCAGAGCAGCTTTATTTGATACTCCAAATACCCGATACAAACAAGCGCCGAGACGGAGACTGGGACAAAGACACCGAGCCCAACGGGACCGGGCACAACAGCGGGGAGCGGGGGGACATGGGTGACACGAGGAAGGGGGGACAGGGAGGGAACACCGTCCTGGAGCCCCGGCCTGGGGTGTTCTGTAGGCCAAGATTTCCCTGCAGCAGCAGCAGCCAGCACACAGGGCCAGAGGGGCTCAGCTGAGCAGGAGGATGAGGAGGGGACACGGGACTGGGCAGCCCGGCTGCTGGGACAGCTCCAGGCAGCAGCTGAGGCGGTTCCAGCCACAATAACCTCATCCCAGAATCACCTCTGCAGGGGCAGAGGGCACACCTGTCCCCTCACAGCACCCAGGGACGAGATCCTGCACCCCCAAAGCAAAGGGGAGAAGGAGATGGTGCTCAACCCCCCTGAGAACCTGCAGGGGCCAGCAGAGCTCCCAGCAGTCGGGACAAACGGCTTCAAAAACAGCCCTGGCCATGTGTTTTGCTCAGTACAGAGCACCAGCAGCCTGGGGACAGACACAGAACACCCCAGGAGAGCAGGACAGACAGACAGACATGGCTGTGTGCTCCCTGTGTGGGACAAACCAACCAGTTCCTGGCCACCGTCCCCCATGGTGGCCAAACACCAAGAACAAAACAGATTTGGTCTTAAAATTGTAACACAAAGGAATAACAAAAGCATTTCTGCCAAACCCAGGGCTCGCAGCCCCAACGTGAAGCAAAAGCAGCCAAACACCACAAGTGTCAGCAGGACTTCTCCCTGTCACAGCTTGGGCATCTTGCTGTTAACTCAAGATGAAAACCCAAGTTCCACCCTCAGTACTGTAAGGCTGTCACTGGGGTGAGGGAGGGTGGTGGGACAGTGGAACTGATCCCTCAGGGACTCATTTAGAAATCCCATTACTTGCAGAGGAGCAGGGAAGGAGGGACAGGGCTGTGACAAAGCCCAAGTGGCCACTGCTGGCAGGAAGAGCTCCCTGTGCCACCCACTCCACATCAGGACCAGTATGGCTTTCTCCCAGTAAAGCTGATGTGACCCCAGAGGCTCTTGGAGGCTCTGGCAGGGCCCACAGACACTTGGGGCTCCCCAGGAGTGTTTTGATGGCTCTAAAAGGCTGTGAGAGGGAAGAGCAGCCCCTCACCTGCCAGGGGATGCATTAGGCACGGAGCAGATGGGGGCAGAGGGTTCTTCCAGCTCATTAAGGCACTTCAGCATCAACCCACTTCCTCTGCAGTCTGAATCACAGCCCACTCCCACTGCTGATCCAGGGGGACAAAAGGCTTAAGGCTTCTGGGGTAACAGTGCCCAGGGGGAGCATCTCCAGAGTCTTTTAGTGTTGCTTTATTCCTCAACTCGTGCTGGCTGCTGAATGGCTGCAGCACCTGAGGAGAGCAGGCCCTGCTCCATCAATCCAAGGCAGCAGCAGCAGTACCTCAGTGTAAATGCCAGCAGTGGAACTGGCACACCTGCCTGCCCATGGAATCCAGATATCCCACAAACACTCTGACAACCCTCTGGTCCCACAGGACCTGCACAGGGAGGTCATCAGCAAGACCAGGGCATACATGTCCTTTTAGCCATCATTTTAACCATCACACTTGCATGTTCAGCATTTGACATGCCTGGAAGGCAAGTCAGAATCCATCTCCCAGCATCAGAGGCCACGGCAGCTCCAGCAAACACAGCATAAACCACATTCCACAAGATCAAAGCTACTGCAAAGCCTGACACCGAAGCCCTGAATTACCCCAGTCAGCAGCTGAACACTTCTGGCCACAAACCCCCTGATTCCTCACAGATCAGGTAAGTCACACGTCCTGTACCCGAGCAGAGGGATGGTAAAGTGCTGAATACGTTTAGGGTTGAAGGAGCACGAGACTCCTGAGGGTTTCAAGTCTTCATTCCCTGTCTTACTTTGGGAGTGCTCTTTACTGGGTGATGCAGTTGTCTCCCATGTCCTGAGCGTATCTGTCAGATATTGCAGTCCTCAAGTCCTCCACCTCTTTGTGAAGCTGTTTTACCTCCACCAGCTTCTTGGCCAGTCCGTCAGGGCTCAGCAGGTCGTCCTTCTCCTTCACAGGGTGCTGCACAGCTGTGGGGTCAGAGGAGGGAGGAGTTCCTTCACATGCAGTTCTCAGCAAGGACCGCACACATTTGCAAATCAGCCAGAAAAACCAACTCACATTTGCAAAAGAGGTTGTGATAACTGAATGTTAAGTAGAACATGCACCTTTGAAGCAAGCCAACCACAGAAAGAGCATTCAGAAGCCCAGAAAGAGCACTTTGCATGCTCTGTGTGAGTTATTTCATTCTGCCACAGCACAGAAGGGTTTGTTCTGCCATCGCTCGAAAGGAAGCGTACTCACAGTGAATGCCCAGGAGCAGAGAGAGGTTGGGGTCCTTGCCCTGAGCCCTCTGGGTGACGATGCTGTAGACAGAGTGCAAGTCCTGCAGGCAGCTGGCCAGCTCCCCGTGCAGCTCCTGGGCCAGGCGGGCTGTGTCAGCAGGCAGGGGCTGCGCCATCAGCTGCGCCTGCCGCAGCTGCTCCTGCAGCGTCAGGTTCTTCTCAATCAGCTCCTGGTTCTGCAGGGACAGCTGGACACACGGACAGGGCACGTCAGAGGGCACCTGGGCAGCGCTGCCACGCTGCATGCAGCTGCTGTGTGATGGGAGCCCTGGGGACAGGGGCTGGGTGCATGCAGCCCCCAGGCCGTGGCCAGAGCAGCGAGTGTCACTGCCACAGGGAAAGTGAGGCTGCACTGCTGTCCCTGCCAGGCCAGAGCAGTAAAAGCTTCCAGGAGCTGCTGCACCTTGCCAAGAGGGCTGGGAGGGGGCTCTGACCCCGGGGCTGCGCTTGGGCTCCTGTTCTGCTGCCCCCAGCTGGCAAACTCGGCCTCCTCCATCCCATCCCCACCAAGTTCCCGAGGCACAACCTGCTTCTCCTGCTTCCCAGCAGGGCACGGCTCCCTTCACAGCCCTGACAGGACAGCTGACTAGCAGGAGAGACTGAGCTGCTGACTGAATTCAGGGCCTTGCTCAGAGACAGCCCATTGCTCATTCAAACACCCCCTGACCTCTTTCACAGCAGCCCGGAGCTGCTGCAGAGCATTTTCCCTTCTCATCGCCTCCTCTTTCAGAGCTTGGCTTGTCCCCTCCTCCTGGGCCACCTGTTCTTCCAGGTTCTGGAACACACCATGGAACACAGTAAGTAACTCCTTTCACAGCATATTCTCAAGTCCCAGGTTCCTCCCCGTCACCTCTCACCTTGACTTGCAAGGATAACTGCTCCATCTTCTTCTGCTTTTTGTCCACAATCTGGAATTAAAAGCAGAGGCATCAGAAGTGGCCACCCAGATGCAGTGATACCACCAGGAATTCTCCTCCAGTAGGACAGCATCTCCTTCTCTTTGCTGTCCATTTACTGCTCTAATCACAGATGCTCTTAGGAGTGGACTTGGATAAAAGGCACCATTAGATTTATCAGCTAAAACCAGACACTGTATTCTTGTGGTTTCCCTCTCCCCTCTTCTGCATTCTGCAGCTTCTCCCCAGCAGTACTGGAGAAGTGTGTGGTTATCACATCAAGAACAGCTTTTGGCACCCTGCAGTCTGCAATTCCAGGAACTGCTGCTTCAGTGTGTCCTTAGAAGTCCCCGATTTCCTCTGAGTGCCTGGTGGGACTCAGTGAAAGGAAAAATGTGTGATTCCCGACTGGGAGAGCCCCTTACCTTCCTGAGGCAGTCACACTCCTTCTTCAGAGAGTCATGTTCCATCTTCTGCCTCTCCCCATCCTGGGCAGGGGGGCCTCTCTCTGCACTCTTTGCAAACTGCTGCAACTTGTCCTGCAAGCTGCAATTAGCAGAACACCATGGGGGAAAAACAGCTTTAGTCACCATCCCTCCCTTACTTTGAGGAGGGAAACAATGTGAGGAGTGAAATTAATTTCATATCAAATGTCAGCATTGCCCTGCCAGGGCTGTGCATCACCCTCCTCGTGCAGCAACTCCTGCAGTGCCAGGATGAAGCTGATTCCTCATTCCTACCTGTGCACAGTGGACAGGAGCTCCCTCTCCTTGTGCTTTTGGGTTTCCAGCTGCAGCTCTTGCTCCCTGAAAGCAGCCTGGACATCTCCAAGCTCTGTTTCCAGTGTCAGCACTGTTTCCTGCAGGGCAGTGGTCTTGAGTTCAGACTCCTTCAGCTGCAACAAAAGGGGAGTAAGATGCAACTACAGAAAAGTCACCTGAGCAAGTAAGTGAAGAGCCAGCATTGCAGCTCAGAGGAAGTTTTTACCTTCTGACTCTGTTTCTGGTGGTCCTCAAGGGTTGGGAGATCAGCCAGGTATCGTTCCAGGGTCTCAATTCTCTGCTGTCTCTCTCTGTTTTGTTCAGATTCCTTCTGGCATTTCTTTTTAAGGTTATTAATGTGTTTGTCTCTTCCCTTTACCTGTAGAGACAGTTACAAGTTTAGTTTATTTAATTTCTTATTTATTCTTCAGTCTTATGTTAGCCCACTCCTTTAGCTTTTTTGCACACCACACAATGCCAAAATACAAGATCCCCTTTACTCATTTCTGCTCATTTAGCTAAAGACAGGCAATTTTTTGGTTAAAAGAGGGGGCACGGAAATGCTTCTAACTGCGGGAGGAAAGGCTTTTGCTTGTAAACCATAGTGTACAACAAGATGAGAAAATACCTGTAATTACAGACCACCACAGAAAAGTTTCACCTCAGCATTACACTGACAAGAAAACATCTCTAGAGCAACAGGATCATACCCTTTCCTCCTGTTTCTTTAACTCCTCTGCATGTTTCTGCACCGTTTCCTTCAGGGACTCCCGGGCCAGCTTCACATCCAGCTCTGCAGCAGCCAGCTTCCTCTCCAGCTCCATCTTCTCCTTGCTGAGGCTCTCGGTCTTCTCTGTGAACTGCGCTCTCAGGAAGGCGTTCTCCCGCTGCAGCTCCTGCAGGCACACACAGCCCCTCAGTCTGGGGCCCACAAACTGCCCCAGGGCTGTGTCCTCATCCTCCCCAGTCCCCAGACATCCCCCAGCCCATCTGACACACCCTGGAGTGCTGCATCACCAGCACAGCTTTAACCCAACCAAAGGAAACCTCGGGTGATGGTGACCCCACACAAGGGATAATTTATGATCTGACTGTGCACAGTCCTGCTCAGCAAACTCCTCAGCAGCAGCCTGGGCCATTGCATTCAGCCCCTGCTGTACCTGCATCCTCAGCATGTAGATGTCTCCATAGGACGCTGGGCAGCCCAGCAGGGCGCTGTGCACCTGCAGCTCGCTCTCCCGGACCTTCTGCTCCAGCTGGGAGATGTGCTGCCTCTGTCTGCAACAAAACAGGCAATTCACTGTTCTCAAACACAGAGAGCAGCAGCGCGGCCCCGACGGAGCCAGCGCGGCCCCAGCGGAGCCAGCGCGGCACTGCTGCTCCACTCAGTGACAGGCAGAGCACAAACACAACTCTGCCACTCAGGGCTCACCTGCAGAGAAATAAACACTTTAACCTTTATTACAATTCTTATTAACTTTTCTTCCCTTCCCTCCCCTCAAAAACCTTCCCCTAACCATGATTACAGATAAAACACACAAGCCTTGCATGTTTTGGAGGATCCAGCTGGACTCTGGAGCTTGGGAGTGGAATGAACAGACAACAGATGACTCAAAACAAGGAAGAAAAAGTATTTGCAGTCCAGATGTTAAAGGTACTTTTCATTAGGACTTACTTTTCAAAAAGCTTGTGCACCACTAGCCTTAGATAAGAGAAATGTTCTTTGCCAGCCCAAAGTCATAAAACCCAAATTTAAAGTAAAGGTCTCAAAGTCCTTATGCAAAAGAGGCAGTTATTTTGACATTCCAGATAATCATAACATGAACAGAAATCTTTATCCCTTATAAAACACAGAAAACCATAACTAAAATTAATTTATTTGAGCCCTTCAGGATCATCATCCTAATTCCAAAAAGGAGAGAAGAGCTCAGATTATTTTCTAAGGTCCTTTTATTGTTCTTTGCAACAGAACAAGATCAGCTGGGCAAAAGGGACTTTGAGACATGAGCCTTCCTTGGTCCTTTCCAAATGGAACTGGACTGGACCCTTTGCATCACGTGTCAGTACCAAAGCCTCACCTGTCAATGAGGAGCTCCTTCTCCTTGAGCAGGTTTTCATTGGAGTTCAGGATATTGATCCACTGGGCTGGGTCAGGTGCAGGCAGGGATGGGGAATACAGTGAGGAATGGGGGCAGGTGCCTCCATTTTGTAACTGCAAGAGGAGACAGAACAAGGAGGGAGAGGTCTGTGCCCCACAGGGGTCATTGCAACACTGCTGCAGCTATTTTGCACACTGTGTGCTCATCTGCATGCCAGGGCAGGGCTATTTCAGTCTCTGTTGATGTCCAAGAACAAGAAAGTTTGCCCAAGCACAACTGGAGATTAACAAATAATTTTAGATCACTGTCCTAGCCTGCTGGAAACAATTTGTCTCCGTTAGGGTACAGCTGGTGGGAGGTAGTAAACAAACTGTTTCCACCTAGTAAACTGCAGCTAGTTTCATGCATTTTTTTTCAAAAAAAGTCTTTCTTAACCCTAGCTACAGAACAAAGCCATTCTAGACACTGCTTAAAACCTCTTGGCATGCTTTTTCTTCCCAGTTTCTATCAGACAGGGCATTTCAGCTCTTGATCTGGCAGGTGCAGCAGCCCTGTAACATAATCCAGGGCTGCTCTGCACCCGCAGCGCGTCAAACGATACCTGTGACACCACGAGCTGTAAAAACAGACCCTCAGGAGACTTCTGCTGTCACTCAGGGAGAGGCAGGAGACATTTTCCCCCTGGCTCCTTAGTCTGGGACAACAATTCCTCACTACAGAGACAGGAAGGGTTTCAGACTCACACAGGCGCAGCCGCCTACCTGCATCTGCTCCACCTGCAGCCGCACCTTGTCCAGCTGCTGTTTCCAGGCACTGAGCTGGCAGACTCCCTGGTGGGGGTGCAGGGTGCAGCCCTCCTGCGCCCAGGCTCGGCCCGGGGGAGCTGCCGCAGGTTTGGAATAGAAACTGTTGGCCTGGAGTCCCGCCGGCAGCACCCTGCTCCCGCTGGGCCAGGGCGCCTCGCGCGGCTCGCAGGCCCCGTTGGCGCCCGGCGCCTGTTTGCTCTCGGGCAGCGCCTGGCAATGGTCCTTCCCCGCCTCGGAGCTCGGGGTGAACGGCTGGCACCTGTGCAGAGGCTCAGGGCACAGGCTGTCCAGGAGCAGAGACTGGTTCAGGGTCTGCTCGATGGCAGGGGTGTCGAACTGCCAGGCTCCCTCCGCGCGGGCGCGATCGGTGGTGGGAGGCCGGGCGTGCTCGCAGCCGCTGTCCCCCGAGGCCCTGCAGAGACGCAGCCGCTCCCGGGGGGGCACCTGAGAGGACTTGGCGGCGCTCAGGTCCCCGTTCCTGGCGAGCCCTGGCCCGGCAGGCTGCGCACAGCCCTGGTCCCCGGCAGGGCACAGCTTGGAGGGCGAGGCGCCCAGCGTGGAAGGCATAACGTGGGCCGTTGGAATGGTCACCTGGGCTTTGATGGGGCGGAATGAGGAACCGCTACTGGAGTTGCAAAAGTCTGGGGGAAGAAGAAGAGTGATACTCTGTTTACAGTCCTGAAAACACAATCCTCCGGTCAGCTTTCCAAAATGATCTTAGAACCAGTTCCTTTCCCACTGAACACGTCCTCCAAAGCAGCAGCATGACTCAGGCACACCTATGCTCCCCCTCACTACAAGTTTCAGGAACCTGCTGACCTTTGCCTGCCATCACGTTTAATCCCTATTTTTAATCCTTGTTTTTAAACTACTCTAGCATAATCTTGACTCAATGTTATCTTTCTCTAGGTTTAGAAGTCAAGTCCTTGATACTGAATAAAAAGGCTGAAACTTACAGATCTGAACACTGAGCCCGCGATCCTGCTCTGCCCGTCCCACAGCTCAGCGACTCCAAAGGGTGAGCAGAGCTAACAGGAGCCTTCCCTGAGCCCATGATGAGCCTGCAGCATCGCTGGCCCCGAGGATCTGACCTTCCAGCTCCTCCAGGACACCGCCACGGCAGAGCCTGTCCCAGAGCAGAGCAATGGCTCTCACCTACGGCCACAGGAAGTGAGACAGAGCCCCTGTCCTGCCAGCGGGGCACCAAACCTGGCTGCGGGCAACTTGGGTTATTCTTAGCAGCTCTCAGATTTCAATACAGCGACAGCAAGGGCTGAGAAAGGCAAACAGCAAAGTGTGTGCTCCCACTGCTGTCCCGAGACGTTCTGTGTCGCAGGAACTCCAGGTTTGTCCCAGCAACACACACTTGATTTCCTCATGGCTTTGGCCCAAGGCCCATCCCCGCGTGATGCTCCAACAACTCACACCTGTTTGTACCCTCCAAGCACTGCTACAACAATGAGTAAACACTACAATTTGAATACAGCCCAGATCAGACTGTGAAAAGACCAAAACCACGCTAAAGGAAATGGCAGGAAGCACAGGGAAGTGAAATATTGAGAACTGTCACAATAAAGGCACTCAATCCTTTCATCACAAATGAGCAGTGAGGGCAGAAAATCTCTCAGCACTCCAGAGAACACCATGCTACTGGGCATTCACCTTGGCACAGGGAAGGGACAGCACCATTTCCTTTTACAGCCTCTAAATTTATCCCCTGGTGTCACTGCCAGGAACCCGAGGTCCCTGAGCAGCACCACACGTGGGGGGTGCTGCAATCAGCTCCCTGAGTGTGCTGAGGGCCCTCACAACAACATTTCTGATGATGTTCTGAGCTCAGCGTGCCCCAGCAGCAGCCAGGCCTGCGGGTCACCCTCGGCTGTGCCGTCACCAGAGCCCAGAGGGGACATTTCCCAAAGGAAATCATCTCCCCTGCCCCCAGCTGCCAAATGGTGCTTTACCATCCTGAGAGAGGCCTGATGGAACACTTCAACATGTGCTCGTGTAATGTCTCCAGCAGGACCTCCAACAGCCAGAGCTGCTAAAGCCTCCACTTCACTGCCACATTACTGACATCCACAATCTTAATAATCATTCCAAATGCCAATCTCATTCCAAAGGCTCCCCAGAACACAGGGATGTGTGAAGTGTTTTAAGGAACACCACAAACTCCCTCATTACTGAGCACAGAATCAATAAAAGTTAAAAAAAACAGGTGGAAGGGATTGCTGGAACCAGAAATTTCACAGAGCGTGCCTCAGCTGAAGGCCAGGCTGCAGAGTTCTCAGCTCTGACGCTGCAGAGCCAAACACAAAGGCACAAAAAAAAAAAAATGAAATCACCCAAGAGCCTTGCTGATAAATCTGTCACTGGACAATAAGAAGCAGCAAGTCACCAAGGTGGCCTTTGGCCCGTTAAAAGCCCTGCAGTGAGACAATAACCGAGCTCAGGGAAACTGTCAATGTAACACACGCCTCCCTCGGTCACAGCCCAGCCAGCTGGGCTGGAAACAGCTGCAGAACTGTGCCAGGGGTGCCCCTCACCCTCGGTGCTGTCCGAGCAGGAGGTGCCAATGCCCCCGTCCCTGCTCTCGGCCACGCTGGGGCAGCGGCTCAGGGACCTCAGGGACACCATGGCTGCCTTCCACTCGCCCTCCAGGAAGCGGCTCTGCTGACAGCTGCTGGGGTCTGCAAGGGAAAAACACAGGGATATTTATCCTTTAATGAAGCCATACGTAATTACCAGTGCCTCCAAACCCCAAGCTGGTCCTTGCTTCGCTCCCTGAGTTCCTGTTAAAAAATATATTTTGCTAAAGGAAATGGCAGGAAGCACAGGGAAGTGAAATAATATCAACAGGAGACTGAAAGACAACCTTGGTAAGGAAGTCAGGATGCAGAAGCTGTAAATTATATTCCCATTGATTAGTTTGGTCATGTTACACCCAGCTAAACTAACTGCTCTGACTAAAAGGGGCAGCAGCACTGGGCAAGTTAAAGAGATATTTCTGCATTAACTCTAAAGAACTGTCCCAGATTCATCAGCTATCAGCTTAAGGAAGAAATTCCTTACCAAATGACTGCTGAAAAAGCAGACAAGGGGAGAAAATAAGACCTTTTTTTGAATAAAAAGCTTCTGGTAGAGAATCTTCTGAGGGCCATGTGCCTCCTCAGAGAAAGTGAAACAGGATCTGACAGCAGCAGGGTTTTGGAGAAAGGACTGTCCTTACCCAAGGGATTCTTCTGCAGCAGCCTCAGGTCTGGATCTTTCTCAGGAGCAGCCATCTTATCTACCTAGAGAACTGGATAAATGAATAAAAATCTTATTTTAAGTGAGTATAATCCACGCCCCATTCCCACTAACCAACACAGCAGCTACTCATCAGAATAACACAGCATTTGGTATTTAATTAACTTCTTCTCCCAATAATATCTGTTTTTTCCCTGCAGCAACACTTAAAAAAAAAAACCCAAACAAACCCTTGTAGATTATCTTTATGCCTGTTTGTGCCATTCTCCAGGTATTCAGCAGCACCTACCAGCTGTTATCTGTGTCTACAGAGATTAAAAATTTCTCTTTAAAAGTCTCAACTCTCAACCAGATCATTTCTGCCCTCTGTAGAGGTCACTGAGCAACTACATGAGGAAAGAAGTCCTTCAAAAATCAGCCTTTCTGTGCCATGAATGGCAATCTTCATCTGCCCAGAGTTTTGGGTTAATTTCTCTATTTCTCTGAGTGCTTCACTCAGTGAATTTCCTGTCTCTGATAATGCAAGTGCAATTTACAAATTACATGCTGGAAATTCAAGGCCTCTACAAACCCATACTCAATCCTCGCTCAGCAGCTGTTACAGATTTTTGTTAAACTGATTGAAAGAGCCCAGATAAGAAATTCATTCTTAGAAAACATTCATATACACAGATGCTACAAACTAACAGAAACATTGGGAATACAACAGGGTAACGAACCAGAAACAGCATTTTACTCAGCAAAGAAACGAAACGCTTCTACATAAATGCAGTGCTCATTATGGTTAATTTAGGCGTGGTTAATTTAGGCGTGGTTAATTTAGGCGTGGTTAATTTAGGCGTGGTTAATTTAGGCGTGGTTAATTTAGGCGCATATCATTTTAGGTCAATTTCTGACGGGATGGAGACCCCGGTCCGTAAGGGTCGGCTGGGGAGGGGCAGATCCTGAGGAGCCCCCGGTGGGTCTGGGGGCTCAGCACCTGATTTAGAGGCGGCGGGGAGGGGGTGTGGGTCCTGTGCGCCCGGTCCCGGAGGGGCGGTCACGAGGAGCGGAGAGACCGGTCCCGGACGGGCGGGAGGGTCCAGGGTGCGGAGCCGGTGTGGCAGCGGCGCTGCCGGTGCCCGGTGTCGGTGCCAGTACCGTGTGGGTGCGGCTCAGGGCCGGTGCCGGTACCGATACCGGGCTCTGTCTCTCACCTGCCACCGCCGCCGCTCCCGCCACCTCCGCGCGCCGCGACCGTTACCTCCGCCGGGAGGGGCGTGGCACAGTGCAGGGGGCGTGGCTTCACTGCGTATCAACCAATCGAATATTCTGACCCCGCCCCTAACGGTGCCTCATTGGTATGTCTGAACGCTGTCCCCGCCCCCGCCGCGAAGGGCTCTGGCGGGGGAAGAGTGGGTGCGGGCGGCACCCGTAGGGCGAGTGCTGGGGGCTCAGCCCGGGGAAATGGAAATGGAGGATCCGGGGCGCCTCTGGATCGCCTGCCAGGAGAGCGACAGGACGAGAGGAAACCGCCTCAGGCTGCAGCAGGGGCGGGTGAGGTTGGACGTCAGGAGGCATTTCTCCATGGAAAAGGTGGTCAGGCACTGGCACAGCCTGCCCGGGGCAGAGGTTGAGTCACCATGCCTGGGAGTGTTCAAAAACATGCGGATATGGCGCTTGGTTTAGTGGTGAACGCGGCAATGCCAGGTTTACAGCTGGACGCGATGATCTCGGAGGTCTCTTCCAGCCTATACAATGCCATGATTTGATGGTTTCAGCGCCAAGAAAAACCACGGCAGGACCAGGCCCTGTCCACACGTTTATTTACAGCAGAAGAGCCCATGGCTGGGCCGGCTGGCAGCGCCACAGCGGGCGCTCAAAATCCCCTCCTTGCCGAGCTGCAGGCAAGGAAAAATTAAGACTGTCACTTAAAATTAAGGAATTAGATGGATCCTCTGGGGGCTGAGCCTTCCAGAACGTGTTCAGACCCACCGTGCTGGGCACCGAGCCAGGGCAGGGCCGCTGGGTGTCAGGGCTCAGCCGCCTCTCCCTGGGGGCTGTGCTGCCCTCCAGCATCGCCCTGGCCCTGCTGCCCTGCCCAGCCCTCCCGCAGCTCCTGGTACAGCTCCTGGTGCTCCTCCTTCCAGCGCCTGAAGGTGTCCGAGGTGAGCGCCGCCTCTCCCAGCAGCTGCTCCAGCGCCTGCAGCTCCGCCAGCTTCGCCTGCCCGGAGCGACACCGCACGTTTTGGGGGGCCAGCCGTGGGCAGGGGGCTTGGGGGGCTCGGGGGGCTCGGGGCCGCACCTTGAGCGTGCTCTGCAGGGCCCGCACGGCGTGCACCCGCTCGTTGATGTGCGGGTTCCTGTTGCGCCGCAGGAAGGACTTTCGGCACTGCTCCTGTGTCAGGACCCGCCGCTGCCCCGTCAGGGACACCCCGCCCTGCCGCAGGCACCGCGCCAGGCTCGCCAGGTCCTCCTCCCCGCCGGGCTCTGCGCAGGACAGGGCAATGCAGCAGGAGGGCAGCGCCCGCACCCCGCGGTGCCCCGGAGGAGTGGGGTCGTGGAGTGGTTTGGCTCGGAAGGGACCTTAAAGATCATCTTGTTCCATACTGCCATGGCAGGGACACCTCAAACTGTCCCAAGGTGCTCCGAGCTCCATCCAGCCTGGCCTTGGGCGCTGCCAAGGGTCCAGGGCACCCTGTGCCAGGGCCTGCCCACTCACACAGGGAAGATTGTCCTTCTAAACCAATCTAAACCAATTCCTGAACCAATCTAAACCAGCTCCTCCTAAACCAATCTAAACCAGCTCCTTCTGAACCAATCTAAACCAGCTCCTCCTAAACCAATCTAAACCAACTCCTAAACCAATCCAAACCAGCTCATCCTAAACCAATCCAAACCAGCTCATCCTAAACCAATCCAAACCAACTGCTTCTGAACCAATCTAAACCAGCTCCTTCTGAACCAATCTAAACCAACTCCTTCTAAACCAATCCAAACCAACTCCTTCTAAACAAACCTAAACCTAACATTTTTATTTTAAATCCATCCCCCTTTGCCCTGCCACTCTGTGCCCTCATAAAAAAATCCCTCTCCATCTTTCCTGCAGGCTCCTTCATCCTGAGATGGTTCACGGCCAAACACACCCCAGCTGGAGTTCCCCCAGCACACCCAGAAGGGAGGGAAGGAGGGACACAAGGTGACAGGGGATCAGATGTCCCCCCCTGCACCTACCCAAGGGGGAGCAGGGCCGGGGGCTGCCCTGGGGGCTGCTGCCTGGGGAGAGTTGTGCCTTCTCCTGGGTGTTCTGCAGCCTCTTCCTTGCCTGGGGGAGAGATGGGCAGCAGGTGACACAAGGAACTCTGTCCCTCTGTCCCCAGGGTGTCCCCCAGGGCCACTCACCGAGTCAGATCCGTGCCTGGGGGCCTCATCGTCGGGGTCCTCAGCTTCTGTCTCGCTGTAGCAGTCTGGAGGCCACGGGAGCAGACAGAAATCCCCTCCCAGGGCTGAGAATCACCCCAGCCACCCCTCGGGGAGCATTTGTCACATCCCGCCGCATCCTCCAAGTGCCCCTACCCCATGGGGACCCCCTCCCACCGACCCCAGCCCAGGGTGGCCTCCTCACCTTCCTCCTTGTCTGGGACTGCCTGCTGGGCCAGTGTGTGCTTTGTCTTGGCTGTCACCAGGTGACTGACCCACCTGGGGAGGGACAGCAGGGCCAGCAGGGCCAGGGGGCTCCTGGCCAGCCCGGGGCACTGGGGCCAGTGCTGGCCCTTGGCTCTGTTACTCACATGCTCAGGTCAGCCAGGGTTTCAGCAGCAAACACAAAGGGTTTGTACGTCTGGTGGCACAGCTGGAACACGCTGGGGACAGGGGGGTGGCTGCTGTGCTGCTGTGGGGACACAGGGGAGCCCCCAGCCCAGCTACAGTCCCAGATAACCCCAGGAACACAGTGCAGGCCTTGCTCGGAGTGTGGGGACCTCAGCAGCCCCGTGGGGACCCCAATGGCCCCGTGGGGACACGCAGGTGGTTCCCAGCAGGGCACACCCCACTCACTATTTCTTCTTCTGCTCCCTGGTGCTCTCCAGGTTGTAGGTGGCCACATTGATGAGTCCTGCAGCCCTCTCATCCTGCGGGGACAGGGAGAGCCCTGTGGGCACCGCCCCAGGAGGTGCCAGCTGCCCAGGGCCACCCCGTGCCCCCACTCACGTTGGGGTGGCTGTACCAGTAGAGCGTGTGGCCCTTGAGCACCACCCAGCAGCGCTTCCACTTCTGGGCCATGAATCCCACGTGCTCCTTCTTCTTGAGGAGCCACCCGTCACAATCCGCCCGGCCCAGGTCCCGGCACGACACCCGCCGGCGGCTCAGCCGGGTGGCCACGCCTGCACCAGGGCCCGGGGTCAGGGCAGGGGGAGCAGAGACCCCCGGGCAGGGCAGGGGGAGCAGAGACCCCAGGACAGGGCAGGACAGGGGGAGCAGAGACCCCCGGGCAGGGCAGAGCAGGGGGAGCAGAGACCCCAGGACAGGACAGAGCAGGGGGAGCAGAGACCCCCGGGCAGGGCAGGGGGAGCAGAGACCCCAGGACAGGGCAGGACAGGGGGAGCAGAGACCCCCGGGCAGGGCAGGGGGAGCAGAGACCCCAGGACAGGGCAGAGCAGGGCAGGGGGAGCAGAGACCCCAGGGCAGGGAGAGCAGGGGGAGCAGAGCCCCCCAGGACAGCCCCCAGCCCCACCAGCCCAGCCTGGCAGGGCTCTGCTCACCTTTAGCTCTGCTCACCTTTAGGTCTCCGTCCCGTGCTGGGGCTGCCCTGGGTGGGGAGACAGGGGAGATTTTAGTGACAGTGCAGGGCAGTGTTTGCTGACCCCCCCCAGCAGCAGCACCGCAGCCATAGGGACCCCCGCAGGGACCCCAATTCACACACCCACAGCAGGGGCTCAAGGGGAACCCCTGAGACCCCCAGCTCTCACCTCTGCAGGGCCGGGCTCTGCTGCCCCTGCTGCCCTGGGGCTCCGCTCTGTGCCAGAGAGTTCAGGGACAGCAGGGGTGCCCAGGGGGGTGTCCAGGGGGGTGCCCAGGGCGCTGCCACTGTCCCACAGCTCCTCTGCAGCGCCTGTGAACAGCGAGCGGGGCTGCAGCCTCGTGTCCCGGGGGAGCTGCTCCATCCCCGGCCACCCCCGCTCCATCCTACCCTGCCCAGCCGGGCCCGGCAGCTCCTCCACAGCTGCCCCGGGCAGCCTCAGATCCCGCTCGGCCTCTTCCTGCTCCTCGTCAGTGACGGGGTCCGGGACAGACTCTGCTCCCGAGTCCAAGTCGGCCGCGACGCTGGGAGGAAAAGGGGACCCCTGAGCCCCAGAGCTCCGGGGGCGCCGCCGGGGTCCCTGATCCACCTCGGGCTGGGGCACCCACGGCGCTGCCTGCCCGGGAAGGGGCTGGAGGGGGCGCGGTGGCAGAGCTCCAGCTCAGCTCCAGCCCGGCTCCAGCCTGGTTCCAGCTCCAGCCCGGTTCCGGCCCGGTTCCAGCCCGTTTCCAGCCCGGTTCCGGCCCGGTTCCAGCCCCATTCCAACCCCGTTCCAGCCCGGTTCCAGCCCCATTCCAACCCGGTTCCGGCCCAGTTCCAACCCGGTTCCAGCCCCGTTCCAGCCCCGTTCCAGCGGGCTGCCCTGCCCGGCTCGGCTGCTGCCCGCGCTGTCGCTGGCTCTCCGCACGCCTTTCCATTCCGGGAGGGGAGAAGGGTCATGGCTAAATATAGTTCTAGCCCCACTGAAACGTTACCAAGTGAATGAGTTACAAACTCCCCTTTTTGTCATTCCTTAAGGCTCCTGTCAGCGTCCCGGGCTGCTCACAGGCAGCTGCTGCACTGCTGGCACCTCTCCCCCTAAAAAGGGCCCTGGCTGCACCCAAACATCTCCTTGCTGGCCAGGCTGGGGGTGTTGGGGTGTCAGGATGGGGCTCACCTGGAGCTCAAGGACACGGGGCTGCCTGGGCTCTCGCCACTCCTGGTACCAGGGGAATCTGCAGCATCCAAAAATGCTCCTGGGGGCTGTGGATGGAGCATCAGTGCCAGCCCCATCCCACCATGGAGCCCAGAGCTTTAGGAATCCCCAGGGTGATGGGAGATGCCCAGCTCTGAGCATCTCTGCCTGATTCCCAGCATAGCCCAGTGCGGCACTGGAGCTGGACTGGGAGCACTGGGATCACTCACCTGCTGCCTGGGAGAGGGGGGTGAGCCGGGCAGGTCGAGGGGGATCTTCTTCAGCACCAAAGTCACCCTGTTCCCCTTCTCCAGCAGCTTCCTCGCCAGGCTGACCGGTGTCCAACCCACCTGCAAATGCTGGGTGAGCTCTGGGCCACCACCCTGGCCCCATGGGTGCTTCATCCCCCAAACCCACCCCAGCCACCGATCCCACATCCCCCAGATCCTCCTGGCAATGGCTCCTTTGTCCCTTTCCCAGCCATGGTTCCTGCTTGTTGCTGTTCATAACTCCTGCATCCCCCACCAGAGCCCCTGAAGTCCCCGAGCCCTCCCTGCCAGGCCCAGCAGGGAGCCCTGGAGCCCTGTCCCCACTCACCACCACCTGCTCGTTGACCTGCACGATCTCATCCCCGGGCAGGATGTGGCCCCCGTGGGCAGCCAGGGCCTGGGCAGAGAGAGGGGACAGTGGGGTGCCCACTCCTGTTCCCTCCCTGCCAGGCTAATCCCACTCAGGATCTCTCCCAGCCAGGGAGAACCAGGGGGGTTAACCCTTAACCCGACTGCACAGCACACCTGGAGCTGCTGCTGGGATTGGGGTGCAGAGGGGGCTCCCCATGCCCGGGCTGTGCTCACTCGTGGGATGAGCTGCACGGGCTCAGCCACAGGCAGCCCCCCCTGCTCTGGGTCAGGGATCAGGGCCCTAATCTGGATGCCATAAAAGGGAGGGGGTGACCGAGGGGCAGGGGGGGACAGGGCCCCTCACTCACCTCTGGGGTGGTGGCAGACACGAAGTGCAGACAGGAGCTGGTGGAGGTGATCTCAAAGCCCTGGAGGCCAAGGTGGGGTTTGAGCAGGGGGTCCCGAGGCAGAGGGGGGCCCTGGGGTGCAGGGCACTCACCAGTCGGGCGCTGAGCAGTGCCTGGGGGCTCCCCAGGACATCACAGGGCGGTGTTGGGGTGTCAGGGGATCCTGGGGGGCTGCTCCATTGGCTGGGGGGCAGCGCTGGCGTGCTGGGGGATGCTGGGGGGCTCTGCCACAGGCCGAGGGGCAGTGCTGGGGTGCTGGGGGACACTGGGGGGCTGCCCTGTGGGCCGGGGAGCAGCGCCAGCCCCACGCTCTGCAGCACAGCCCTGCGGTCCAGCAGCGCCGGGGGGCTGCAGCCCACGATGCTCTCACAGATGCCCTCGATGTGCTGGCACTGGGGGTGACAGCGAGGGTGAGGGGGGCCCTGGCAGTCCCCCGGGCCTGCCACCCCCTCCTCACCCAGCACTCACAATCTGCAGGATCCCGCTGCTCCTCTGGGCCGCAGGGAGGTCCTGGGGGACAGGATGGGGGGTGAGCACCACGGGGTGGCTCCATCCCAGCTGGGGGGTCCCTGTGGGGAGCCCCCTGCACCCCATGTCCCCTCAGCAGAGCCCTGGGGTCAGGAGAGCAGGCACTCACCGCCTGCAGCGTCTCTGCCAGCTGGGCACACAGCAGGATGATGTCCCGGCTGGCAGAAAAGTCATTGAGGGTGGAGAACAGGTACCTGGGGGGAAGAGAGAGCTCAGCCCCAGAGCGGGGGCACCCAGCAGCCAGCGCTGCCCCCACCTGCCCCAGACCTGTTGAGCCAGGAGAAGAGTTCCTTGGCAGCCCCGACCAGGTCGATGACTCGGGCCAGGAGGGTGAGGGAGGGCGGCTGGGGGGCATCCCCTGCCCACAGCCCCCCCTGCACCAGGCTCTGGATGCCCTGTGCCAGCTCCTGCAGCCTCTCCGTCAGCGTCCGCAGGCTGGTGCTCGCCAGCCCTGTGTCCTGGGGGGACAGGGGGGACAGGGGGTGGACAGGCAGGGTGGCATTCGGGCTGTCACCTTCACCCAGCCCACGGTGTCCCCATGTCCTTCCCTCTGCCCAGCTCAGAACCCCTCTCCACCGAGTCAGGGTGTCCCTGTGTCCCCACTTCCATCTGCCCCCTTCCACCCAGCCCGGGGTGACCCCACATCCTCGTCCTTCAGCCCAGGGGACCCCCACGTGCCCCTGCTCCTCCCTGGGATCCCAGCACTCACCAGGTTCCGGAGCTGCTCCACGGCCTCCAGCAGCAGCTCCTGGTGTCCCACGGGCTGCACGCCCAGAGCCTCCAGGAGCCTCGGCTCCAGCCCCAGCAGCTCGGGCCCCGAGAGCCCCCAGGCCTCGAACGGGTACCCCTGCACCGCCGCGTCCAGCCCTGCACAGACCAGCCTGGCAGTGCCCCCTGGCAGTGTCCCCTGGCAGTGTCCCCAGGCCGGGTGACCCCAGGGGTGACCCCTGGCTGCTGCCAGGGTCCTCTCCATGCACCGAGCTCGCCCGGCCTCGGCCGAAAGGGTGGGAACGGCCGGACCCCACCCGGGAATGCCCCTCCGGGCAGGAGAACAGGAACGGGAAGCACCGCCACCCCCTGCCCCACGTCCCCAGGCTGGGGACACCCCACCCCAGAGCCCGAGGACAGCCGGGACTCACCTCGGAGCCAGGCGGCCGCTTGTGCGGGGCACCAGGAGCGCGGGGGCTCCATGGGGGCGGCGGGGCAGGAGCGGCGGCGGGGCAGGAACGGCGGCGGGGCAGGAACGGCGGGGCAGGAACGGCGGCGGGGCAGGAGCTGCGGGGACCGGAACGGCGGCGGGGCGGGCGCGGCTCTCACCTGCGCCGGGCGCGGTCTCACCTGCGCCGGCAGCCGCAGCCCCATTGGCGCTCCCCGGTGCCGCTCAGCGCCGGGCCCGCCTGCCCCGGACGCTGCCGTGGGGCGAGGCCGCAGTGAGTCACAGCCCGGGCGGTGACACACGGCCGCTGGAACCCCGGGAAATGGCAGCCGGTGTCACCCCCAGCCAGGGCTGAGGCCCCACAGCACTTGTCACACCAGTGGGACACCACAGGAGCCCTGTGACACCAGTGGGACCCCCCAGGAGCCCTGTGGGTGCAAAGTTAGGCCACAGAGACCCCCAGCAGAACCGGAGGGAAGCCCCTGCTTAGCCCTGGAGTTTTTGGGGTGTCACCCCCCGCCCAAGTCATACCTCACACCCCTTTACAGGTGGGGAAACTGAGGCAGCCCCGTTCCGGCCTGCAGAGGGGCTCGTCCGTGGTTAAGCCCAGCCCCTCAGCCCCCCCAGATCCGGGCTGGGCTGGGCTGGCCCCCCCGCCCGCCGTGTCCGCTCCGGGGAGCAGCGGGCGCTGATCGCGGCTGACAGCGGCTGCTCCGCGCCCTGCCCGGGGCCGCCGGCACGCACGGAGCCCCCGCCGGGACCGGGGGGTCCCAGCCCAGCCCCGCTGCTCCCACGGGCCCGGTGCCGCTCGCCATGATCATCCGCCCCCGCCGCCTGACCCCGGGCTACTTCAGACTGCTGCAGGTAAGGGGCGAGCAGGGCCGGCGGAGCCGCGGGGAGCCCCGGGTGCTGCTGCCCTCGCTGCCCACCAGGCCTGCCATGGCAGCCGTGCCCAGCTCCAGCCCGGCTCCACACTGGCGGTGACGATGCTGCCGATGGGGGCCCACAAGTGCTGCAGGGGGCACCCTAAAACCCCCCCTGAGACGGCCAGAGGGGCACAAAGCTGTTCCCATCGCCTTTACACCCCCAGTGTGATGGGGCCATTCAGGGCACAGCCCCGGGCCCGTGCGCCCGGGGCTTTGGGGTATTCTCGTGCTGCCCTGTGCCCTCTGTGTCCCCACAGATGCAGCTGGCAGCGGGACGTGAGGCTGAGCCGGGGGGGCGGCTGCTGACCCCCCTGGCCCTGCTGCTGGCGGCCGCCGGGCTCTGCCTGTCCCTCTACAGCGCCCGGAGAATGGCTGACCCTGGCAAGGCCCCCCCGGAGCCGTGACGAGGGGCTGGGGGGCCCTGGGGACGGGTCCCGGGGGTGTTGGGGCCCTGGGGACGGTCCCCGGGTGTGTTCAGGCCCTGGGGACGGTCCCCGGCGGTGCTTGCTGGGGTCCCCTCCACCCGCCCCAGCTCTGCAGCTGACCTGCGCCACATCCAGCCCTTCCCACTGCCATGGGTGCCCTGGGCATGGGGGACACGCCGGTCCCCGCCTGTCCCCACCTGTCCCCGCCTTGGGCAGCCGGGATGCAGAACGGAGAAGCCGCTCCCAGCTCCGGAGCTGCCGGCGGAGCCCGGCCCGAGCCACGGAGGGACAGCGGGATCAGAGCACCAGAGCAGAGGCTGGACGGACAGACAGAGGGACGGCAGAGCCGGGAGCTGCATCCATCCCCATCCCCCGCGGGAGCAGAGGGGGCTGGGGACCCCGGTGGTGGCCACAGAGCCCCTCTGTCCCCATGGGAACCGCAGGAATGAGGCCAGCGCCGCGTTAGATAACGGGCAGGGGGGACGGGGCGGTGACGTGACCCTGGGCAGGGACACCACATCCGTGTCCCTGGGCACATCCCCTCCCCTGTCCCTGGGCAGGCACATCCCACAGCCTCCCCAGCCCCCGCAGAGCTCTGGCTCTCCCTCCCTCCCTCCCCCGGAGCCTCGGGGACAAATCCGGGCAGGCTGCGTGGAAATAAACCCTTCCTTAGCCAGCACAGCCGTGTCACTGCTCTGTCACTGCTCTGTGTGCCCCAGCACGGCCGTGTCACTGCTCTGTCACTGCTCTGTCTGCTTTCCCAGCACGTTCCCAGTCCCCAGCTGGGCAGGAGGGATGAACTGAACGGGGACACGAACTCTGCAGGAATTCGATGGCAATTGTCAGGAATTCGGTGGCAATTGTCAGGAATTCGGTGGCATTGCCGCTCAGTGTCCCCTCAGGGGCACCGTGGCAGATGCCAGGCAGAGAGGCTGATCACCTTGCAGCCCGCCAGGAGCATGAAATCACTTGCAGGAGTTGAGTTTTTGGGGTCAGGAACCTCAAAGTGTCCTCACCAAGGGGACACCAGCGCTGCCCTCTCAAAGGCCAAACCAGCTGCAAACCCAAGTGCTCCATGCAGAGGTGACTCAAGCTCACATTCCCCACAAAAAGCTGCCAGGGCAGAGGGACTTTCACCACCCTGCCAGGCAAGAGTTCCAGGACGAGGCTCCTGGCACGGGCACCTTTGGGTAACGGGGAAGAGAACAACACTGGGGTGTCCCCTCACCCCTTGTGGGGACTGTCACCCTCACACTCAACGCTGCCACACTGTCAGTTGACAAATTTTAATGGGTGCATCACTGGAATAACCTCTGAGGCAAGGACAGAGCAGAACCTGCTCCAAAAGCAGGCAGACAAGCGTGCAGTCCCAGCAGCACTCAGAGAACAAGGAATGAATGTGTCCCTTCCTGGAGAAGGAGGACGCTCGGGGAGGGCACCCAGGCTCCTGCTGGCTCCTGCTCCTCATCAGTGCCCTGGCCAGGGGGGCTGTGGGAGGAGCAGGGTGGATTTGGCTGGCAGAGCTGGGACACGTTTTTGTCATAAAGCTGAGGACAAAGGCGTCCTTACAGAGCCACTCAGGCTCCCAGCGCCCCTTCCCTGCGCTCAGCCCGACGTCTCCATCTCGGTGACCTCCTCCAGGGGCTGGGTCTGCACCTCCACCTTCTTTGGGGGGACGTAGGAGCCCATCCCAGCAGCACACTCAGCCTCCTCCTGCGTGTACGGAGCCTCTCGCAGCTGCTTCAGCCTGGGGGCACACGGGGGGTGAGATTGCACCTGCCCACAGCTGCCCCTGCCACCCCCTCACCCCGTGGAATTTGGGTCTGCCCCCAGCCCTCACCTCTTCTTGTGCACCTTGGATCTGAAGTGCTCCTTCATGCTGTTCAGGTCCACGAAGTAACGCCTGGGGTGGGAAAGGATGGGGGTCAGGGGGACCCCGAGACTGAAGGGGGGCTGGGGGGGGTCCTGCCGAGGGGCCAGGGTCCCACCACAGCCCTGCACGGGCCTGGGGTCACCCTGAGACCAGGACAAGATGCTCCCCCAGGGGTTAGAGGGGGACAGGGACCCCCGGAACCAACCTCCGAGGGGACAGGGACCGCCAGGGTCTGAGCAGCCCCTCCAGGGGACAGGGACCCCCAGAGCCTGATCGCCCCCTCCCAGGGACTCTCCCGGGACCCCATCCCAGGAACCTCAGGGACCGGGACAACTCCCGCACCTCCCCCGGGAACCCGCGACCCCCCGGGATCCCCCCGGATACTCCCGAGCCCCGGGATCCCCCCGGTATCCCCCCGGTTCCCCGCCGCACGCACGCGCAGTGCAGGCAGTAGAACTGCGCGCAGCCGGGCAGGTCGGGGTCGATCTCCTGCCGCAGCAGCCGCGCGGCGTTCTCGGGCTTCAAGTCCACGTGGATCTCGTCCAGGTCGCGCCGGCGCCGTTTGGTCTTGAGCTGCCGGGCGAGCGAGTGCGCGCGGTGCGCCCCGGTGCGCCGCCCGTTCCGCGGCGACATGGCGGCCGCACGCCGCGATGCGCTGCACTGCGCAGGCGCGGGGCTGCGGGACACGCCCCCACAGCCGCTCGCCCCGCCCACAGATTGAGAGCGCTGTTTATGGCCGCGCCCATCCGAGTGAAGCCACGCCCAGACCCGCCAGGCCCCGCCCCCAGCCCGGTGTCCCCCGTCCCGGGACGGTCCCGGGGCGGTCCCGGCGCCCCCCCAGCTCCGCTGCCACCGTGCCCGCTCTGCCGCCGTGTCCCCCGTGCCCCCGCGCTGCCCCGGTCACCGCTGCCATGAGCGGGGCAGGGCTCAGCGTGTCCCGCCGTGTCCCGCCGCCGATCGTGTTTCCCCCGTGATCAATTATAGATGGGGACCCGCGGCGGGGGGGGCGCGGAGCTCCGGCGCCTCCTCTGCACCATGGGCGGGTGTCCCAGCCCTGGGGGTCCCAAGTGGGCGAGGGGCAGCGGGGGGCTGGGGCGGGGGGCTCGGGATGGGATTTGGGGGTGACCGGAGGAGCCGCCCCCGCGCTGCCCCCGGCTCGGCCCGGGCTCAGATTCCTTTTGTGCGGAGCAAGTGGCCGCTGAAACTTTAATGAAGCCACCGGATCGCCCGTCCGGCCCGCCCCGCTGCCCGCGGCTGCCGCCGGCTGCGGCCCTGCCGAGCCCCTCGCCATGGCCCAGGGCTTCTGGCGGCTCTACAAGGCCAAGGTGCTGCAGACCCTGGGGGCGCCGCGCCCCGACGGGGCCCTGCAGGACGAGGTACGCTGTGGGGTCCCCAAAAGGGGCCGCCCAACCTCCCTGTCCCCCCCCGCCCGCTCGCCCGCAGCCGCGCCCTCACCGGGGGCTTCATTGCAGGGAGACCCCCCCGAGCTGATGGAGACGGCCGAGCCCCCCGCGCTGCTGGAGGAGGGAGCCAGCCCCGTGTCCCAGCTGGCCCGCAAGGTGAGGAGGGGCTGGGGCAGCGGGGCGGGGGGGACACCGGCGGCCGGAGCTCCCGGTGACCCCGGCGCTGCCCCCCCGCAGGTGCAGGGGGTCGGGGCCCGCGGCTGGCGGACGCTTTCGTCCCTCTTCACCCGCGAGGACGAGCACCAGCTGCTCAGCCCGGAGCCCTGCCCGGACCAGTGAGTTACAGATCGCTGGGGGGGACCCCAGAACCCGCATCCGAGCCCCCCACACCCCATCACCTGCATCCCCCTGCCCGGCCCGCACCCGCGGGGGGACAGCGGGCACGGACGGGGCACGGTGGGCTGGGGGGAGGTCCCGGGTCCCTGCCCCGACATTTCCGTCCTCGCTCTCTCCCCCCAGCCCTCTGGCCGCCGAGCCGCCCGAGCCGCCCCACAGCGAGAAGGCCCCCGGGTTTTGGGATCTCTTCGCTACCAAGTGGCAGCAGGCGGCGGGGCCGGACAAGGCGGGGCCGCCCCCGGAGCCGGACGAGAGCCCGGGGGAGCCGCCGGGTGACGACGGCAGCGATCTGCGGGAGCCGGAGGAAGGGGCCTTCCACTGGGGCTTCCTGGCCGGCAAACTGGCCGAAATCCGCAATAAAACCGCCCCCAAGGGCAACTAGAGGAGGGTGCAGCAGCCGGACTCGCCACAAGTTATTTGCGGCCCCCATTGCAGGTGGGAAGCGCCCCACCCGTGCCCGAGGGCTCTGCCCTGGGTTTGGGTGTCACAGCTGCACCAAAGACCCCAAAATTCCCTTTTTCCCTGAGCTCTGCCTGCAACTTTCCTTCCCTCACCCCCCAACAGCCCCATTGAAGCAGCTCAGCCCCGAGGGTGGGGAAGGGGAGCTGCCCCCCAGCCCTGGGGCATCCCCGCAGCCACACACACATGCCAGGCTAGAAAACAACCCCAAACAGATTTATTGAGGGCAGCTCTGGCCCCAGCAGCGCCTGTTCTGGGGAGGAGGGGCTGAGGGGTGGGCACTGCCCACGGGAGGGGGCTCAGGCTCTGCCCACGCCCACCCTGCAGCTGGAGCAGGATTTGGGTGGTCAGTGGGGGCTGCGGGCCTGTGCCACCCTCCTGGGCTGGGGACAGGGAGAAGGTGGGGGACAGCAGCCTGCCAGCCCTGAGGCCCCGGGAATGGCCCTTCCTCACCTGCCCTCAGGTGCCCCCACCACACTCAGCCTGTGCACCTGGCAGCTCTCCCAGCCCGCAGCATCCCCACGGCACCGGGGCCAGGGGTGCCACCGGGGCCAGGGGTGCCCCCAGCCCCTGGGCCACATCCCGCGGGGGCTCGGGGCCCGGTCCGGCCAGCGGGAGCCCCGCGGGTGTCCCGGTCCCGGCCGGGCTGTCCCGCTCACACCGTGGACTCCCTGGCAGCCGCCCAGGCTCTCTGGCAGCCGTAGAGCCACTTGATGACGCGGGCGTTGCGCTCCACCACCGAGACGGCGGAGCCCGCCCGGGCGTCCGGCTCCTCCTCGCCCGGCCCCGCGTCCCCCTCGCTGCCCCCCGAGGCCCGCCCGGGCTCGGACTCGCCGGAGCCGGCCCGGGCCGAGCCGCTGTCCCAGCCCGCGGGCCCGAAGCGCTCCCGGCCCAGCAGCTCCACCAGCGCCCGGTCCAGCCCGCAGTAGTTGAAGAAGCGCTCCTGCTCCGACAGCGGCAGCGACACGCGCAGAGCCAGCGGCTCCTTCCCGGGGGTACCGGGCGGCTGCTCCGCGGGCACGGCCGGGATGCCGCCGCTGTCACCGCCGCTGTCACCGCTGCCGTCCCCTCCCGGTGTCCGCGCCTCCTCCTTCTCGGCGGGCGCCCACAGCATGGGGGTCTCGGGGCTGCGGGCGGGGGGCGAGCTGGGCGGGCTGGCCCTCAGGGGTCCCTGGAAGAGGCGCCGCACCAGCCCCGAGCCCTTGGCGTTCTCCTTGTCGCCGCCCAGGCAGTCCCGTTTCTGCCGGTAGATGATGAGCGAGTCGGGTCTGAGCAGGCGGCGGCTGCCGCTGCGGCGGGACACCGGGGACGGGGGGCACGGCAGCTCCGGGCCCAGCTCCCCGCACTGCCCCCGGGCCAGGCGGCGCCGCCCGTGCGGGGAGAGGCGCGGCGAGCCCCGCAGCGCCGGCTCCTGCCGCCGGCTGATCACCTGCTGCGACTTCACGTACTTGGCCTTGTCGGCCTCCAGGCGCTCCACGGCGCTGGCCCTGCGGCCCCCGCTGCCCCCCGGGCACTCGGGGCCCCGGTTCAGCCAGGCCAGCGGCGAACCGCGGCCCGGGGCCATGAGGCGCAGGTTGCTGGAGGCGCACACGGCGAGAGTGGGGCTGCCCAAGGGCACCATGGCCCCGGAACGGCGCTGCTGATCAGAACGGCGCTGCTGATCGCTGCCGATCGCTGCTGATCTCTGCCTATCGCTGCTGATCTCTGCCGATCGCTCTGCGCCCTGCGGAGCGGCCGGGCAGGGCTGGTGGGGCCGCTCAGGAAGCTCCTGGGGCTCCACTCGGCTCCTGGATCTGGGAGAGAGGAGAGTCAGGGTCAGCCCGAGAGTGCAGCGGTGAGGAGGAGGAGGAGGAGGAGGATGGGGCTGAAGCAGAGCTGAGGGTCCCCTCAATGCCACACGGACAGCGAGTCCTGGCAGCGCGGGCAGGAACAGCCCCGGGCAGGAAGGGAGAAGCGCCGAGCATCCGCCGGCTTCGGCCGCATCCCAGGAGCGGCTTCCAACAGGAAAAAATACCGGAGCCGGCCGCCGCCTTGTCTTCCCGAGCGGCGGAACAAAGCCGAGCGCTGCCCCGGGGCCGGGGGGTCCCCGAGCCGTGCCCCCCACAGCCGGGCTGGGAGGGAAGATTCGCCTTCCTCCGTGTGCGGAGGGCACGGAACCAGCCCTGGGGGACAGCGGGGACACGGAACCAGCCCTGGGGGACAGCAGGGACACGGGGCCGGGCCGAGCAGAGCTCACGGGAGCAAACAGCCCAGGGAGCCTCAGCCACGCAGCTCCACACGCAGCCCACGGGCTCCACACCGCACCCAGGCCGAGTACACACGGGGAAACTGAGGCACGCGGCGTGTTTGGCCCTGTGCTCCCGGGCTGGGACCCTCACCCTCCCCAGCCCAGCCCCGCGGCCCGGACCCGTGCCAGGACCCGTGCCAGGCAGGTGGGGGATGCTCTCACTCACCTGAGCCCTCGCAGGGATGCAGGGATGGGATGCAGGGATGGGATGCTCCAGTCTCACGCAGCTCCTGCGGCAAACTGAGCCCAGAGCCGGGAGCAGCCTCATATAGAGAGGATGAGGAAGAGGAAGAGCCACCCATTAACCCGTGCCAGCCCAGCCCCGCGGCAGGAGCCCACCCGTGCTGACCCTGGCCAGCATTAACCCCTCCCCTCCCGCAGCTCCAGCTCGGCTCTGCTCCTCTCCTCCCTCCGCTTCCTTACGGGAACCCCGCCGGCCTTTCGGGATCTGCAGCAGCGATTTTTGCCTCCAGTCTCTGTCCCTCTGCACAGGGCAGGTCAGGAATGGGGCAGGGAAGCCACGTCCACTCCAGCAGCTCCTCCTTCTACACCCAGGGTGTGGGGGCAGCTCAGGAGCTGGAGCCCACCTCAGTCCCCTCCCCAGGATCCCACCCAGGTGGGGAGGAGGAGGAAAGGTCCTGGCGGTGAAAGGGTCAAAGCCAGCCCCGAGCCGGCCGTTCCTGCCTCTTCCCCCCGGGAAGGGCTGTAAATCGCAGGAAGCCACAATGGGCTGGAGCTGGCCCAGGGGTTATTTTTACCACTGCCCTCTTCCCTTCCCGAGGGCCGAGTGCTCCCACAGGGACAATCCCGGCCCCCTCCATGCCCAGCTCCAGCCCGGGGGGCTGCGAACGTGGCACTGGAGCAGAGGGCAAGGAAGGAGCCGCTGCCCCCCGGGCTGGGCTCCCGGGCCCTCGGAGAGGAGCCCGAGCCCCCTGCACCCCCTGGCTTGGGGCAGAGCTGGGGCGCAGCCGGGCTGATCACAGCGACCGAGGGGGCTCAGGGCGACAAAGCCCCGGCACGAGGGGGGCTCTGTCCCGAGCTCTCCGTCCCCAGCCCAGTTCCTTCCTGAGGAGCTGCCGGGAACGGCGCCTGGGGCTGTGCCCGGCACCTTCCCGGCCGATGACAGCGGGGCAGGAAGGGGCTGGGGCCAGGACTCCTGTGCGGGAAAACGGGGGCTGAGATGGAACCTGGGCAGGGTGAGAGGGGCCAGGCCTTGTTTGAGCTCCGCAGGCTGGAAAAAAGCCCCAGTGACAGCGAGGAAGGGACAGACCAGCTCTGTAATAAACCTGGAGAGCAGCACGGCAGGCAGCGCTCGGTGCGGCTGAACTGCAGCAAATGCGGTGGAGGACAGGGAACAGGATCGGGCCAAGGGATGGAGAAAGCCTCGGCAGCTCTGGGATCTGCCCCTGGATCCCTCCGGGGAAAGGCGAACGCCACGGGCGTGGGAGGCTCGTCCGACGAGTTTAAAAACCTCCAGGGTTCAAAGGGGCACGAATAAACCTGAGAGCAGCGCCCCAGCCGAGCGTGCCGGGGCAGGGCGGGACGGGAGCGCCCCCGGGGCTGCTCCAACCCCAAAAGGCTCCAAAGCCACGGCAGGGCAGGGCTGGGACAGGGCCAGGACAGGGCCAGGACAGGGCCAGGAGGAGATCCCGGGGCTGCTCCAACCCCAAAAGGCTCCAAAGCCGCGGCAGGGCAGGGCTGGGACACAGGGACAGGACAGGGCCAGGACAGGGCCAGGAGGAGATCCCGGGGCTGAGGGAACCAGCCCAGGGTCAGGATGGAGGCCTGAGCCCAGCACTGCTGCAAAGGGTTTTAGGTTTTTAGGTTTTATCTGGTTCCATCCCCAACCTGAGGGTGAAGGAGCCTCTGGAACGAACAAGATCAGCCCGGGCTCAGCTCCTCTTCCAGCAGTGGTCACTTGACACCTCCCTGCTCCTAAAAATGGGGTTTCAGATTTCTCCAAACCCTTCCAGAGCTCCTGGGCAGCACCTGCAGCAGCTCAGGCACTCGGGGTGGTTTGTGGCATCCCAGGCACATCCCTGTGCCCTTACCGGGCTGCAGCACAGAGATTTCCTTGGCTGCCCCTGGCAGCAGCACCCAGCCCACTGAGGCTGGTGTGTGAATGTCCTCACTGGCTGCCCTGGGCCAGTCCCTTCTGTCCCCAAAGCACCTGGAGGGACCCAAACCAGGAGCCAGGGATGTCCCAGGGGCTGTGAGAAAGGGGAGAGCCCCAAAACCCCGGGCTGGTTGTGCCCCAAGGAGGGGAGAAGCTGAGCAAGCTCCCGAGAGCTCTGCCTCACCCACACAGCCCCAGGGAAGCTCTGGTTGGACCAAAACAAACCAAAACCGAGCTCTGGTTGGACCAAAACAAAGCAAAAGCACCAACACAGCAAGTTCCAGCCCTGGGAACAGGGAGGGGCAGGCTGGGGCCCGAACCTCTGGGGCTGGGCTCTCCCAGCCCAATGAGCTTTAATTATATCTCATTTCTGCACCAGGGCATTTCCCTGCAGGCTTCCCCGCCCTCCCGAGGGGCTAAATATATTTGAAGTACAGCATATATGTATAATATATATACATATATGTGTGTGTATATATAATGTGTATATATATATATATAATCTCAGGTTTACTTTCTTCATTTTGTGGGGAAGGAATTCAGCTTGTGTCTCTATTTAAAATCACCACTCTTAAAACCAACCCAAAAGTGGGACTTTTTCCTTTACTACAGGTCTTTAACCCCCCCAAAAAAACGAATCTAAGCCCAAACTGCACTGGCCCAAGCACAAGGCTCCAGCCAGGTGGGCATGTGCCCATTCCAGGTGGGAATTCCTGGCACAGGAACCCACGGGGCACAGGGCTGGGTTTCCTGTGGGTGTAAGAAATTCCAAGAGAAACCCAACTCACGGCATTTCCAGTCCGCAGGTCCCTCTGTCCAGAGCGCTGCTAATTAAATCATGCAAATGAGGGCCACGCCTTCCTGCCATGGGTAAGTAATGACGTTTCCTCACCTCCGCTCCCAAGGCTTCTCAGGGCGTGTGGGAACAGCGGGACGCTGTCCCTGGAGGGCAGCACTGACACTGCACTCACTGAGAGCACTTCCCCATCAAGTCCTAAAACCTCATCGAAATTCAAGGTTTTATTTCAAAAACAGTCATGAACTTAATAAATTACACAATAATTTTCCTCATTATAAATTCTCCATAAAATATATTTTACAGTTTTCAAAGAAAAACATGGAAAAAAAACCAAAAATCTTTCCCAAGTGCTGAAAAGTGTCTTGACTTCACGTCAGGCTGGTGAACGGCCCCGCAGCTGCTACAACAACTTGATTTATTTTCTCAAAACAAAAGACCTCAGACAACAAAAATCAAAGAGAACACAGAGCTCGAGGACTACCAGTGTCACCCAACGGCGAGGATAAGCACCATGAGAGGGATTTCAGGTACCCCCAACCTATAAAGTGGCAATCAGTGCAAAGAAACACTTTGGGAGTCAAAAACCCCAAAACTTCCCTGTGCCAGCCCCTGATTTCTGCCCTGCAGGCAGTGGAGCCTGCAGAGGGGACCCAGGTGATTCACAGAGCACCTCAGAGGGGAGCAGTGCTAATTCTGGTTCTGTTATTCTGTTATTCTGGCTGGGTAAGGGAGGGGGATGCTCACCCCTTTGTTTTTAAAAAGCTCCCAAGTTTAACGTGAATTACAAACCCCCTTTTCTCACCCTGCTGAGATGTGGGAACTGGGAGGCAGAGTTGGCACAAGCAAAGTGTGTTTGTCTGAGGATCACTCCCTAAAAGGATGAAGTGAAAGGAAATAACAAGAGTTACAAACTAAGGCCAGCTGGGGACAGCCACCAGCTCACACAGCACCAGGTAAGAGCCACCTGCGGCCTGTAAAGCCTCAGAAGTTGGGTGGAATCAGAATCCTTTGCTTTTGGAAAACCAAAAAATAACATTTTGTTTATTTGCACTCGGAAAATAAACACTGAGTGCCCAGAACTGCTGTCCCAACACCAAGAGGGAACGGATTTCAAAAAGCAAATTGTACAAGGAAATACTTACAGCCATTTCCAGGTAAGATTTGGGGGGGGGGGGGAAATCAAATTCAATTTTGTAAAGAAAACCAGCCTTTCCTGCAGCTTGAAAGGCAATGTTAAGATGCTGCTTTTTCCCAAAAGGTCAGAGTGGATGGGAGAGGCCAGCCCTGCCCCAAAGGGCTGTGCTGGGACAGAGCTGCTGCCAGCCCTGCAGTGCCAGGGCCCCAGTGGATCCTGTCCCAGCAGCAGCAGAGCTGGGCACCAGCAGCTCCCCCTGCTCCAAACCCCCTCCTCCCATCTCTGCCTGCAAATAAAGATCACTTCTTTAAAAGGAGGAAACATGAAACACAAAACCAGCTCAGGCTGCTGCCTTTCCTGTACCTGAGCTCTCTGCCAGCAGGTGTGAGCAGGGACAGAGCCACCTCCTCATCCCACTGGGTCTGGGGCAGGGCCACAGAGCAAAGGCCATGACCATTGGATTATCAGCTGGATTCAGCTGGTGGGAAAACTGCTGCCACCACGTTTAGAAGGATTTTGAGAAGGTGCTGCTGGATTCCCTCATCCACATTTCCACAAACTGAGGGCACACAACTCTGCTGTGATAAATCCTCAAGGTGCTGTGGGAGTATGGACACCAGGGCAGAGAGCGTGCTGAGAAAAGGCAGATTAATTAATTGATTAATAAAAGCCAAATCAAGTGATCAGTGAGCCAGCCCCCTGCCAGCACCTGACTGTACATTTCTCATTTGACTCCCTCAGTGACGAGCTCGTTAAGCTCTAAGTGCCAAGACCAGCCATGTTAGCACTTGGAAAGCAGCTGATCCCCTTGCATTGCTTTTTTTGTTTACAAAGTCAAGTCTTTGAAATTAGATAACAAAAATAAATAATGAAGTCATTCAGGCCTGGGGAAGAAGGAGATTTTCTCACTCACTTTCTTCACCCAGATTTCTAGCAGACCCCAATCATCCAGACCCACAGCAAATAATTTAAGTGCCACACACTCCCAGTCACTCATATACATAAATATATACACAGACTACATCACAAAGTCTCAAGATTTGCACTGCCAGCATGCAAACCTTTTTTTTTTTTTTCTTCTTTTTTTTTTTTTTTTCCATGAGAGTTCCTAATACTGCCATAGGAAACTGGAATGTGTGAGACACTCCGTGACAGAGTGCTGGAAATCAAGTAGTGTTGGCTCCTGCCACATCCCCGTGCCAGCACAGCCCGAGGAACACCCTCAGCCTCACCCGGGATTTCAGACCGCGGCCAACTCCACGTTCCTGGCGGGAATCTCCAGCGAGCGAGGGGCTGAGCACCCCCTGCAGGTGAGCCGGGGCTCGGCCCCTCACGTGTCCCAGCTGCTGTCCTTGAAGGCGATGTTCACCAGTCTCAGCTCCAGCTCGAAGGCGTCGGGCCGGTCCTGCGGGTTGGCCGCCAGCATCTCCTTGATCAGCTGCTTCATCCTGGCGTTCATGGACTTCTTCTTGACGGGGATGAGCAGCTCCATCTTGGGGTTCTCCAGCAGCGCCTCGCCCACGGGCACGATGGCCGTGCCCTGCCTGACGTAGCTGCCCAGCAGCTCCTTCTTGGTCTCGGTGTCCACGAAGGTGATCCTCTCCAGCATGGCCCAGATGATGATGCCCAGGGCGAAGATGTCGGCCTTGGCCGTGTAGTGGCCCTCCCAGACCTCGGGGGCCATGTAGAAGTCGGTGCCGCAGGCGGTGGACAGGAAGCACTTGTTGACGTTGACGGGCTCCTCGGCGCTGTGGCCCGAGGCCGAGCACACCTTGCTCAGCCCGAAATCCGCCACCTTCAGCGTGGGCTCGGCGGGCGCGCGGCCCTGCGAGATGAGGATGTTGTCGGGCTTGAGGTCGCGGTGGATGATCTGGTTCTTGTGCAGGAAGGCCAGGGCGCTGCTGAGCTGCAGCATGAAGCTGGTGTTGGTCTTGCGGCTGGGCTTGCGGGACAGCAGGTACTCGTTCATGTCGCCGCCGTCGCAGAAATCCATCACGAACCACAGGTAGTAAGCACTTCTGGGGTCAAAGGCTATTTCTCCTTTTAATGAGGTTTCCACGAGCTGCAACGAGGGGAAGAGGTGATGTGAGGACCTGGTGATGGTGGGAAGGAAAGGATTCGATGGAAAAATGCATGAAATCAGGATCCTCACAGAGAGGGGAAATTTGGGTTAGTTACACAGAAGGAACTGTTCCCTGTGGGGCTGGTGAGGGCACAGGCTGCCCACAGAAGCTGTGCCTGCCCCTGGACCCCTGCAAGTGCCCAAGGCCAGGCTGGAGCAGCCTGGGACAGCGGAAGGTGTCCCTGCCCACAGGAATGAGATGGGGTTTATAAGATCCCTTCCAACCCAGACCACTCTGTTTGACCCTCCTCTCAACAATCCAGAGAGCAAGGTACTGCAAGGGGGAAAGAAAACATGATGCAAATGTTTTTATGCAAAAGAGAAAAAAAACAAAATCACAATGTATTTGCCAGCTTCCTTATCTTCCCTCGTGTGGAGCGTATCAAGCTCCGGCTCCTGCCCAGAAGCAGAGCTCGACCCTGATAACAGAGTTTTTAAAGATACCCAGTGGCCATTGCCCTCCCATCTGTCCCAGCTGGACAGTGTCCCACCCTGACAAAGCCTGTCCCACCCACTTTGCCAACAGCTTTTCGGGATAAACAAAGTCTCACAAGTGACTCCACACTGCTGTATTTATCCAGGAGAGATTCTTAAAGCCTGCTCTCCATTCCTGACACATCCATGAATTCCAGCAAGTTCACACAGGATCCTGAACTCAGGAGAGCACTGATCTGCAGGCACAGCTGAGCACGGAACACCCTTCCCACCATCATTATCCACAGAGTATTTTCAGGAACAGCCAGTTCTTACAGCTGCTCCACACAGAAAGCAAAGCAAAACCTGCAATCATTTTACTAATCCTGTTTACACAACTGCATTTGCCTCTGCAGCTCCTCTGAGGTGGCTCTGGAAGGAAAATCCTGCAATTATTTCTGTTAGTAGTAAACCAATGGATGCTAAATCAAACTGGCTTTCAAAAATGAAGGGGTGTGTTAATATCTAGAGAGGAATTTTGAAATGCTTTTAAAAAGTGACCTTTTCAAGAGAAAAAAATGGTAGCAGTTTACAGCTATCTTCTTTAGAGAGTAAATCTATTTTAGGGCTAAAAACTGCCTTCTTTAGGGTTTGTAGTCAGGAACCGTGAGATTAAAGTATCTCAGGAGAGCAGGGAGTCTCCCCTGCCAAGAGAGCACCAACACAGAGTCACAGGAGCTGCACTTGCAGATATTGTGAGAGCCAAGACAACAAAATCCACCCCTCACATCTGTGCCAGTGGCAAAGCACAGCAGACAGTGCTGACTGAGGACTCAAACTCTACAGATTTGGTTCAGCTGGCGCTGGGAATCTGCCCAGAGCTCTTCCCCAGGCTCCTCAGCTCCGTGCCATCCTCTGGGAGAGCAGAGGGGCTCTGACTGCCCTTGGCTCAGCCCAGGCTGCTCCAGAGTGACCCTGGCAGCAGCTCAGCTCTGCCCTTTGCCCTCCCTCCTGCAGCAGCAAAACAAAATCCGTGCTGTTTGCACCTGGCAGGCCCGAGTCCCGCGCCAGCTGCACCCCAGCACCACCGTCCCAGCCAGAGCTGGGAGCTCTCCCCACCTTCAGCTCCACCCCGGCGCCTTCAAAGCTCCTCCCTGCACATCTGCCCTCCCTGGCAGCTCGGCAAACCAGGAAGGTAAGGCTCTGGCTCCTGAGCTGGCCAGTGCTGGTTTAGCCCAATCCTTCCCTGAAAACAAGGCAGGAGCAGCTCCCGGGCCACGGGGAGCTGGCACAGCCAGGGATCCTGGTTCTGGCACGGCAGGGTGGCAATGAAAACTGAAATAAGAACAGCTGACCAGGGAGGACACAGCAAACACCGAGCAGGCTGTGGCTTCCTAAACCAGGAACACTGATTTCTGCCCAGGGGTGATTTACACTTAGGGCTGCTTCTTGACAAATCATTGTCTTCCAATGTCTTTCCAGAGCTACTTATTCTTCAAACATACACATCTGCAGACTTCAAGGACACTTTCAGAGTGATATGTGTTCCCTAATTTATACTCTTTGAAGAGATTAACAGTTATTTATTAAAAAATAAAGCCAGCTCATTATGTGCTACCAATATATGCTGGTTTCTGAAAGAATTTTTTTAAGCACTGGCTTCCTATAAATCAAGACACTGATTTCCAAGGCACCCAGGATGGAATTCCTCCAAGCTCTGTCCCAGGACAGGAGTGCTCTTTAACCTGCACCTGCCAAGAGCTCCACAGCCTGCACCTCCCCTGGGCTTCACCTGCAGGGCTTCCTCAACTTATCAAAGCAGATTTGCATTAAACACAAATTCTGGGGTCTTTCAGAGCAGCACAGCTTCAAACACAAGATCCAGGTGATTGCTGAGGTTTTTTTTAAAGCTCTCTATTAAATTCTGGGTGTTAGCAATGCAGCCAATCCCCTGGCCTAGCTGAGGATGCCTCAAACCCCTCCTTCCTTCCCCCCAGCTCAGCATCACCAGTTCCTTCCACCCCATCCCCTTGGCCTCGTGTCCCTACAGACACAGGGAGGAGCTGGAGCCATGGGACTCCAGCTTCAAACCCCAGATCCAGGGGATTGCTCAGTTTGTTTCTAAAGCTCTCTATTACATTCTGGGGACAAGCAGTGCAGCCAATCCCCTGGCCTGGCTGAGCATGGCTCAAACCCCGGGGCTGCTCCACCTCCTTCCCCCCAGCTCACTGTCACTGTCACCAATTCCTTCCACCCCGTCCCCTCAGCCTCGTGTACCTGCAGACACAGGGAGGAGCTGGAGCCACGGGACTCCAGCTTCAAACCCAAGGTCCAGGTGATTGCTCAGGTTCCTTTACAAATCTCCATTACATTCTGGGGACAAGCAATGCAGCCAATCCCCTGGCCTAGCTGAGGATGCCTCAAACCCCTCCTTCCTTCCCCCCAGCTCAGCGTCACCAGTTCCTTCCACCCCGTCCCCTCGGCCTCGTGTACCTGCAGATACAGGGAGGAGCTGGAGCCATGGGCCATCTTCTGCACCATGCCATCTTTCTGCAAGATGCACTCCTCCAGGTGAATGACGTTGGGGTGCTGGCTCTTGATACTGCTAAGGGCCCAGAACTCGCGCAGAGCCAGTTCCACGTTCTCGGGAGCGTGGCACCGGATCTTTTTGACGGCCACGCGGGCACAGGTCCTCCTGACGAGCGCTTCGTACACCACACCATAACTGCCACGACCAACCTCCCGAATTAGATCGTACTTAGGCTGGCTACTCACCATCTTCAGGAGCAAAGGTTCTGGGGAAGGGGGAGAAACCCACACAGCTAAAGCTTAGGCACAGGAGCCGGGCTGTATTTCCCCCCCTAGGGGCTGGCCTGCCCAGACCCCACCGCTAACGGGGGTTCAGAACGTTCCAGAAGCTCCTCCATAAACCTGCACCTGCCTGCCAGGGACCAGGTGAGAGCGAAATTACATCTTTTTGTTACAATTTCAAATACAGCCCGGCGTGTTCAAGGTGGCAACAATTCAAACCTAGACTGGGAGGGTGCCGAGACAGGGCTATGGAGAGCGCCCCTGCTCCTCTGCCTCAGCGTCTTCCGTGAGCATCTGCAGGAATAACAGCAAGCTGGCATGCTCCCCATCCAGCCTGGAGAGCACAGCAGGTCCCGGCTGAAGGCCCTGGGTGGGCTGTAATTTTAATTAAACTGCCTTTTTCTGGAGGTGGCTGCAGGAGCAAACGTTTCTGTTATGATTGTTTAACTCAGAGAAGAGAAAGCTTCAATCGCTCCCCGTTTATCTTTTGAGGTGATTGATTTTTCACCAAGCCTCCTCTGCATGAGGAATCTACAGCTATGAAAGGTTAAAAAGGATAACTGATTGCAGAAGTTTGCGCCCAGCATCTAACTTTCACTTTTGCTCAACAGAGCAAGGACAAAAGTTAAGTTATTGCTCTGAAAGTAAAACAAGAGACACACACACACACAAAAAAAAGGAGGGAAAAAAAAAAAAAAGCCACCAAACCCTGCTGCAGATTTATGAGCCTCCCTGCACGCTGCCCTACAAGATTACAAACCAAACACCAGCACCACCTTCACACAACCAAACCAAAACGGGACACTGACTAGAGACAGCAATAAAATAAAATAAAAAAAAATAAGAGCTTGACTAGCCAAGGATCACTGGTCAAACAGAATGAAACACAAAACCAAAAGTAAAATAAATAAATAAAATCACACTGATAGATCAGAACTACAATAGCTTTAAGACAGCCAGTGATAAAGGCAATTCTCTTTATGTCAGGCAATAAGGACCACATTGAAATAGCCTGTTATTAGTAGGAAGATTTCAAGTATTTCCACTGCTTTAGGCAATATTTTCTTTTTTAGAAAAAAAATAAAAAAAAAAAAGAAAAAGAGAGAGAAAAAAGGTATCATCAGTCTCAGGCAATGCTAGAGAGATATTTTAACCTTTCAGCAAAGCTGTGTGAGGGACATTGGCAGTAAGGATTTGAACCGAGGTGTGCCGTGTGTGAGGAAGGCGGGAAGGGCCGGGGCTGCACCTGCAGCAGGGCTGGAGCTCCAGAGCAGAGCCTGAACACCGAGACCCGAGGGGCCAACAAGGGCAGGAGCTGTAAATTCCCATCGGTACCGAGACCCGAGGGGCCAACAAGGGCAGGAGCTGTAAATTCCCATCGGTACCGAGATCCATGGGCCAACAAGGGCAGGAGCTGTAAATTCCCATCGGTACCGAGATCCATGGGCCAACAAGGGCAGGAGCTGTAAATTCCCATCGGTACCGAGATCCATGGGCCAACAAGGGCAGGAGCTCCGGGGCAAACACTGCGCCGCGTTCCTCCAGCACGGGCACAGCGGGTTCCGAGCGGGCACAAACCGTCCCCTGTACCGGGAGTTGTTCCCGAGCCCCGGGGCCGCCCCCGGCCCCGCTCCGGCCCGCGGTGCTGCGGGGCCCCGGGGCCGGCCCGGCAGAGCGGACACCGGGCCGGGCAGCGCCGCCCGCCGCGTTAACGGCGGCGATTATAGAATAAATATATAGAGGATATAGAGAATTAATATAGGTAATATAAATGCACCCCTCCCGCTCGGCGCGGCCGCACCGGGCCCCCACCTGTGAAGGGAAGCACCGGCGCACCGCTCGCCCCACGGCGGGGGATGATGCCTGCCCGCTGGGCCCCTCCCGCCCAACCTGCAGCGCGGATCCCGCCCGCTCCAACCCCCGGGGGCCCGCGAGGACGAGGGGCCGGCACCGGGCCGAGCCGGGCCGGTGAAGCCGCGTTACCTCAGCGCCGCCGCCGCCGCCGCCCGGCCGCCATCTTAGGGCTGCGCTCCGCCCCCCCGCCTCTCTCAACGAGGCCACGCCCAGAGAGTCACGCCCACCGCATGGTCACGCCCACTACACGCACACCGCCCTGTGATTGGTCAGCTGAGGGGGCGGGGCGAGCGCGGTGGGTCATGTTTAATTACATGAATTAATCAATTAATTACTGAAATTTCTGTTTATTAATTAGGAGGGAATTGTTGCCTGTGAGGATGGGCAGGCCCTGGCACAGGGTGCCCAGAGCAGCTGGGGCTGCCCCTGGATCCCTGGCAGTGCCCAAGGCCAGGCTGGGCAGGCTGGGAGCAGCCCAGGACAGTTTGAGGTGTCCCTGCCATGGCAGGGTGGCACTGGATGGGCTCTGAGATCCTTCCAAAACAAACAGTTCTGGGACTCTATGGTTTACTGCTTGGCGTCCAGAAAAAATCAGTACAGCCCCTCTGGCCGTTGGTTGTGCTCTGGCTTGGTGTGACAGTGACACAAGAGCTGTCGCCCCTCTCTGTTCCCTGTTCTGTGCCATGGCTCCCTTTCCTCCTCAGGCTGCAGGGCTGGAAGTGCCCCCCATGCCCGGGAGCCCTGTCACAGGCCCTGCTGTCTCCCCAACCATTGCAAAGCCACCCCAGGGCATTTTTGGGAGAAGCCAGGGCCACCCAGTGCTCAGAGCCCTGCGAAGCCAAGCAGAGGGAGATCCATCCCTGTAGTGGGCTCTGCAGGGTTAATTGGGAAGGATCCCGGGGTGATTAATGTCCTGGGTCCTGCCTAAGCTGTCCCAAGCCAATTAGGGCCCAACGAGCCCCTTGTGGGTTGGGAAAGCTGCTTAGGGCATTACACCCCCTCCGTTCCTGTGAATCCCCTTAACCGAGTCCAGAAGCAATTAATTAATCAATGTCACCCGGGCAGGCCCGGGTCACGTCTGGGTCCGGGCAGGGTCTGAGCCCAGCGCTGCCCTCCTGGCTGCCCAGCCAGCCCCGTTTGCTGCCAGGGCCTCGCTGGCAGAGCCCCAAGTGCCCGAACGGGAACGATTTTGCAAGATGTGCCTGGCAGGTCTGGGCACAGTCACTCGCTGCACACGTGAGCCAGGGAGGAAGGAGCCCAAAACAGCTGAGGGACTGCCCTGGAGGGAACAGGGGGGGTCAGTGCACCCCAAAACAGCTGAGAGGCTGCCCTGGGTGAGGACAGGAGGGCTCAGTGCATCCCAACACTCTGTGCCTGAGCACCCAGGTGCCCGTGTGTCACACATCTGGGTACCTGTAGATCCATTTATCCATGTACTCGTGCATCCCTGCACACCTGTGTGCTCACAGAGCTCACCTGTACACCCCTGTACCCCGTACCTGTGCTCTGGGGTATCCCCTGTACCCCGTACCTGTGCACTGGGGTATCCCCTGTACCCCATACCTGTGCAGCCAGGTACCCCCTGCACCCCATACCTGTGCAGCCAGGTACCCCCTGCACCCCGTACCTGTGCACTGGGGTATCCCCTGTACCCCGTACCTGTGCTCTGGGGTATTCCCTGCACCCCATACCTGTGCAGCCAGGTACCCCCTGCACCCCATACCTGTGCCCCCAGGTACCCCCTGCACCCCATACCTGTGCACCCAGGTGCCCTCTGCACCCCATACTTGTGCACTGAGGTACCCCCTGCACCCCATACCTGTGCCCCCAGGTACCCCCTGCACCCCATACCTGTGCCCCCAGGCACCCCCTGCACCCTGTACCATCTCCTGCCCGCAGTCACTGTGCTCACCCTGCCCCACGCTGTCCCCCCTGGTGCCCCCTGTGCCAGGGGTAGGGTTACCCTGGGCAGTGCAGCTGCCAGCTCTCCCTGGGGCCAGCCCTGGCCCCTGCCCAGCCGGCTGGCACCGTGTCCAGGGCTCTGCTCATCCTTTGCCCCCACAGCCGTTTCTGGGTCAGCTCTTGAGCCCCCAGCAGCGAGGCCAGCTGTGTCATGGCAGTGCCAGGGCAGTGCCAGGGCTGTGCCAGGGCTGTGCCAGGGCTCTGGGGAACAGCTGAGCAGCCCCCACTGGGCCTGGGCTCATCGAGGAGCCCCCAGCCCTGTCTGGGGAGGGGGCACCCTGTGTCTGCGCCAGCCTCGGGGGCTGTGTGTCCCCAGAGCTGCTCTCCCCTGCTGGCACTCGGGGAGCCACGGTGAGCTGTTGGCACCCCGTGTTGGTCATGTTTTGGGTGGGGAAAGGGACAAAGTGTACAAAGCACCCCCTGCCGCAGCTGGGCCAGCTCTGACAGATTTCTGGAACCACCACCCCGTCCTAATGCCGCCGGGGCTGGTGCGTGCCCCCCCTTGTCCCCAGGGCGATGTTTTGGGGTCCCGTTTGGGGCAGCGCCTGGCCCTGTTTACCCCGCAGCGGCTCCAGCCCGGGCACGTCCGCGGCACGGGCGGGCAGCGCCTCCTGGACAGGCTGTGCCCATCTTGTTTACCGGCCCTTCCCGGCCCGGAACGGGTGTCAGGTGCTGTCCGGGACACCCGACACCGCGGCGGCGGCGGGAGCCGCGTGACACCGGGATACCGATAAATAGCGGGGCGGGGGACGCCGGCAGCGAGAGCGAGCGCTGCGAGGAGAGCACGGCCGAGCCCATGGACTTCCAAGCCGGTATCCTGCAGGATGGCAGCCCCATGGAGAGCCTGGAGAAGCAGCTCATCTGCCCCATCTGCCTGGAGATGTTCAGCAAGCCCGTGGTGATCCTGCCCTGCCAGCACAACCTCTGCCGCAAGTGCGCCAACGACGTCTTCCAGGTGAGCGGGGTGGGTCCCTGTGCCCGGCCTGGGGACCCCGGGCTGTTGTGGGGACACCGAGGGACCCTGCCCGTGTTCACGTCCCCCTCGCAGGCCGCCAACCCGTACTGGCAGAGCCGGGGCAGTTTGATCTCGGGGGGCCGGTTCCGGTGCCCCTCGTGCCGCCACGAGGTGCTGCTGGACCGCCACGGCGTCTACGGGCTGCAGAGGAACCTGCTGGTGGAGAACATCATCGACATCTACAAGCAGGAGTGCTCCAGGTGGGCGCCAGGGTTATGGGGACACGGGCATGGCCCTCCCATGCCCCAGCAGCAGCACTGAGACCCCAAGGGATCGCACTGGGGGCCTTTCTGCTCAGTCATCCCCAGTTCAAATCTTTTCCTGACTCAAATCTCCCTCCCTCGATCAAAATCTTCTTCCCTGGACCCAAAACTTCCTCCCCCAACCCAGTTCTGCCCAGCAGTTTGTGCCTCTGGCTGTCCCAGGGGGATGGCAGGTCCCTGGGGATGGTGGCACCTCCTGCTGTCCCCGGTGCTCCTGCTGGAACATTCGGTGGCAGATAAGAGGTGTGGGGAAGGAATGCAGGCTCTGCTGTGACAGCAGCACCGGGGCTGATAAGGGGCACAGGGACAGCTTGGGGGGGCCCAGTGGGGACCAGGATGGAGCTGGGAGGGGACAGAGGGGTCACAGGCTCTCGAGGCAGAGCGGCCAAATCCCCTGGACCACTGTAAATATTGTGTGAGAGCCATGGGGACGGGGACGATGGCACGTGGCAGGTGTCCGTCGCTGCCGGGGGGGCCGGGGGGCCCGGGCCTGTCCGTGTGTCAGAGCTCTGCCTTGTCCCCATGTCCCTCCTCACTGCCGACGGGACAATTGAGCTGCAGCCCCCGTCTGGGAGCCCCCGGGGCTTTCTGGGTGTCCCCACCCCGGTCACACGATGGGTGACAATAAATCCGGGCAGCACAGGGCTAAAATTAGCACTGGTGCAGCGCCTCTGGATCGCAGCCCCCCCGTCCCCAGTGCCACCCCTGCCGTGGTGCCCTAAACTGGGACACACTGGGGTGTGCAGGGACACAGGGGCTGGCGGCTCCAGAGGAGCAGCTGTGGGATTGTGCCAGGTCCCCTCTTTCCTGGGGACCTGATTTTGGGGTGGCAGAGGGGGTGTCACCATGGTGGGGGTGAGGCTGAAGTGGGGACACCGTGGTGGCAGGGGTGTCCCTGTAGGGGGGACATCACCATGGTGGGGACATCACCCTGGTGTGGCTGTCACCCTGGTGTGGATGTCACCGTGGTGGGGACATCACCCTGGTGGGGACATCACCCTGGTGTGGATGTCACCATGACGGGGACATCGCCCTGGTGTGGCTGTCACCCTGGTGTGGATGTCACCATGACGGGGACATCGCCCTGCTGTGGCTGTCACCGTGGTGGGGACGTCACCATGGCCGTGCCACCCTCTCCAGCAGGCCCCTGAAGAAGGGGGAGCACCCCATGTGCAAGGAGCACGAGGACGAGCGGATCAACATCTACTGCGTCACCTGCGAGGTCCCCACCTGCTCCATGTGCAAGGTCTTCGGTGCCCACAAGGACTGCGAGGTGGCCCCTCTGGAAAGCGTCTTCCAGGGACAGAAGGTGCCCTGGGGGGGCACCCGGGGGGGCTCAGGGCCATGTGCTGCGCTGGGACAGTGACAAATAACTGCGGGGATGGCTCATGGGGTATTAATAGCCCCCGGGCGGCTTTGCCCAGGAGACAGGCTATATTTAGAGTATTTAGAGCAGCCGTGGCTGGTGAGGGGTGTGGGGGAGCAGAGCTGGGATGAGCAATGCCCAGCCCGTCCCCAGGCTGGGATGGGAGAGGTTCCTGTCCCCACAGGAGCTCAAACTTCTCTCTGTCACTCACCAGACTGAGCTGAACAACTGCATCTCCATGCTGGTGGCGGGCAACGACCGCATCCAGACCATCATCTCCCAGCTGGAGGACTCCTGCCAGAGCACCGAGGTGAGCAAAGGGGGAAAGGAACCCCCAAAAACCCGGGGGTGAAACCTTAACAGGGCACGAGGCGGAGCCCATGGAGCAGGGATGCTGCGGGCTCCGGAGGGACTCACGGGTGCCATCCCTCGTCCCTTGTCCCCGCAGGAGAACAGCGAGGCGGCCAAGAGGGAGCTCTGTGCTCGCTTTGACGCGCTGGCGGCGCTGCTGGAGGAGAAGAAGGCGGAGCTGCTGCAGCGCATCTGCCGGGAGCAGGCGGACAAGACCGCCTTCATCCAGAGCCTCATCTGCCAGTACAAGGAGCAGCTGGAGAAGTCCAGCCGGCTGGTGGAGACGGCCATCCAGGCAGCCGAGGAGACCGGGGGCGCCGCCTTCCTCATGGTGAGACCCCCAGACCCGCCCCGTGGGGTCCCACTGCTGGGGACAACCTGGAGGCTGCTGTGGCTTCACTCACCTCCTTCTTCCTCTTCTCCTCCTCCTCCTCCTTCCCCTTCTCTTTCTCCACAGAACGCCAAGCAGCTCATAAAAACGTAAGTTGCTCAGACTGGAGGAATCCCCTCAATCCAAGCCCCACGGGCAGGATTCGGGGAGTGGGGGCTGCCCCACGGCCCCCAGCTCGGGAGGGGACAGGGACACACGCACACATCCGTGCTCTCCCTGCCCAGGATCGTGGAGGCCTCCAAGGGCGCCCGCCTGGACAAGATCGAGCAGGGCTATGAGAGCATGGACGCCTTCTCGGTGAGCCTGGAGCACCTCACTGAGGCCGTGCACGCCCTGGACTTCGACCCTGGTAATTCAGCCCCCAGCTCCCCCTCACCGACCCCCACCCAGCTGGTGACAACACCCTCTGCTCCTCCTGGTGCCTCCTGGTGACCTCTGGCCGCTTGTTTGCAGCAGAGGAAGATGAGGAGTACTTTGATGGGGAGGAGGAAGAAGAGGTGGAAGAGAACGCAGCGCCCGAGAGGACAGTGATGGGTAAGGGGCTGAGCCCACCTCCCCAGGAGCCTCCAGCGCCCACGGGGGAGCTCTGGGGGCTTGGGCTCTCCTTCATCACCCCCTCCTCTCCCTCGGCAGCTTCCCTGTAGCCACAGCAACGTTGGAAACGCCCCCGGGCACGGGATGTCCGGCGACGCCTTGGGGATGGGGGGGACACAGGGCAGGGCCCGGCAGCCTGGCGAGCCGGCGCCTGCCCCAGCACAGGACACTTTTCTATACGGGTGCAAACAGGACAATTCCGCACGTTTTGTAATTCCCTTGTTTTGTATATAATTGTCACGCATTTGAAATTCGTGTATTTTGTAAAGAAAACCGCTGCCTCGGGTGGTTCTTTCCTTCCTCTCCTCTCACTCCCGCCGTGGGCACCGGGGGTGGCTTTGCCGGGCTGGTGCCATCAGCGGCGTCCCTGCCGGCGCCCGGCGTGGCACGGGGACACCTCCGGCCCGGCTCTTCATTTCCAGCCCCATTAGCGCCTCTGGCAGCGCTGGCAGCCGCTCCTGGCCGCCCGCCCGGGATGTAACAGGTCGGCACCCGGCAGGATTTATCTCCTGGGGATGGGGTGTCCTGTCCAGGGCTTGTCCTGGGCTGGAGATGGGGCACGGGGGGCTGAGGATGCTCCAGGCTGGGCCAGCCCCCGAAATGGGGATGGTGTGGGCATCGAGCTGCTGGTTTGCTGCTGAGAAATGCGCCTGGGGTGAAATGCATCGACTGAGCTCAGAAATGCACCTTGGGTGAAAAAATACACCACAAATCTGATGTGCATCCTAAAGGCAAAAGCACCCCGTAAATGCTTTTCTCCTGCAAAAACATGAGTCCTGCTCAGAGGGGAAACCAAGGCAGCACCCAGAGCTGAGCCCCGAGTGCAATTACCGCAGGGTAATTAAGAGTGCAATTACCGCAGGGTAATTAACGCTGCTCAGCCAGGAGCCCCTGCTGTGGCGGGGGGGTGTCCAGGTTTATCCATCACACGGCTGGATCCAAACTGGGGGGGTTCCAAAGCGGGGAGGGGGGCTCGCCGTGTGCTTCGGAGGGGACATGGGGATATTCCATAGATTCCATCCCCCTCCGCACCCAGCCCGGCTCTGTGCGGCTCCCGGGGACGCTCGGGGGGGGTCCCAGAGCAATCCCCCCCCCCAGCAGCAGCACAGCCCCCCGGGAGAGGGGCCCAGCCCGGGGCAGGCCCCGCGGGCGCTTTGCAGCCGGCCTGGCCGTCCCTCCTCCAGCCGGGATTTGCACACGAATCCCGGCTCTTCACACGAGCCAAGGCCACCGGCTGCCACCAGCGCCGGCCGCACGCCGGGGTCACCGCGCCGAGCCCCCGGGCCGCAGCAGGAGGAGGAGGAGGAGGAGGAGGAGGAGGAGGAGGATGGCGGCCGGCGACGAGAAGCGGCACCTGCTGAGCGAGGGCAGCGGCGGGTACGGGGGTGCCCGGGGGGCTGGGGGTGCCGAGCCCCCTCTGCCCTGCGGCTCCCGAGCGGGGCCTGGGGGGGAACGGGCTGGGGGGAGCGCTCGGGGGGCACCCGAAGCCCCCCAGCCCCACGCTTGGCCCGCAGGTGCTACGTGGGCAAGGACGGACAGAGCGCGGCGCACGGACAGGAGCCCGCCCTGGAGCTGGGGCCGCGGCGTGGGCAGCACTGCCACACGCGGGGGGCTGGCAGCCGCCCCGGGCAGCAGCAGCGGGCACGGAGGAAGCTCTACCTGGCCGCCGGCATCTGCCTCTTCTTCATGGTGGGGGAGGCCGTGGGTGAGTGCGGGGTGCCGGCTCCGTGGGGTCACCCCAGACCCCCTTGTCCTGGTTCCCCGCTGAGCGAGTGCCCAGAGCTCCCTGCTGCCTTTCTGTGGCTCAGAACGCCCGGCGGGACCCGCCTGTGGCTCGGTGTGAGCTGAGCTGTGCCCAGCTCGGGGCGGGACCCTGCCATGTCCCCCCGATGTCCCCCCGATGTCCCTGCAGGTGGGTACCTGGCACACAGCCTGGCCATCCTGACGGACGCTGCCCACCTGCTGACGGACTTTGCCAGCATCATGATCAGCCTCTTTGCCCTCTGGGTGTCCTCACGGCCCCCCACCAAAACCATGAACTTCGGCTGGCACCGGGCAGGTAACGCGGCGGCACCGCCCCGGGGGTGCCAGGGGAGCACCCCAGGGTGCCCTCCCCGCGTGGAACAGGGGCTCTGGGGTGCCCTGAGGGGCCTGGGGAGCCCTGGCGAAGTTCTGGCACCGTGAACAAGGCAAGGCAGAGGCGCTGCCAGCCCTGTGCAAGGAGCATCCCGGGGATGGTGCTGGGTGCCCACACCGTGCCCAGCAATGCCGGGGATGGTGCTGGGTGCCCACACCGTGCCCAGCAATGCCAGGGATGGTGCTGGCTGCCCAGCAATGCCAGGGATGGTGCTGGCTGCCCAGCAATGCCGGGGATGGTGCTGGGTGCCCAGCAATGCCGGGGATGGTGCTGGGTGCCCACACCGTGCCCAGCAATGCCGGGAATGGTGCTGGGTGCCCACACCGTGCCCAGCACTGCCAGGGATGGTGCTGGGTGCCCACACCGTGCCCAGCAATGCCGGGGATGGTGCTGGGTGCCCGCACCGTGCCCAGCATTACCAGAGATGGGTGCTGGGTGCCCACACCGTGCCCAGCGCTGCCAGAGATGGTGCTGGGGATGGCACGGCAGTGAGGCAGCCATGGCGGGGTCTCTCCGCAGAGATCCTGGGGGCTCTGCTCTCCGTGCTCTCCATCTGGGTGGTGACGGGGGTCCTGGTGTACCTGGGGGCGCAGCGCCTGCTCTCGGGTGACTACGACATCGAGGGCGGGGTCATGCTCATCACCTCCGCCTGCGCCGTGGCCGTCAACATCGTGTAGGTGCTGCCACACGGCCCCGGGTGTCCCCTCCCCGAGCCTGCTGGGCCCCGGGGTGTCACCAGTGCCCTGCCCGCAGGATGGGGCTGGCTCTGCACCAGACGGGGCACGGGCACAGCCACGGGGCGGGCGGTGAGCAGCCCAACGCCAGCGTCCGCGCCGCCTTCGTGCACGTCCTGGGGGACCTGCTGCAGAGCCTCGGCGTGCTCATCGCCTCCTACATCATCTTCTTCAAGGTCTGGGGGGCTGGGGACAAAGGGGGTGCTGGGGGGAAATGGGGTCTGGGAGATAAGGGGGATCTGAGGGTGAACATGGTGCTGGGGCCCATGGGGGTGTGGGGTGCCCGCCCTGCTGGTCCCGACGGGGGTTTGGGTGCAGTGATGGTGCCACGGGGGTCTCACCCCTGTCCCCCCTCCCCAGCCCGAGTACAAGTACGTGGATCCCATCTGCACCTTCCTGTTCTCGGCGCTGGTGCTGGGCACAACGCTGACCATCCTCCGGGACGTCCTGCTGGTCCTCATGGAGGGTAGGGACCCCCGGCATGGGGACGGGGGCGCCCGGGGGTGCCCTGGGCCCCGTCCCTGCAGCCGCCTGGCTCTGCCCCCAGGGACGCCCAAGGGGATGGATTTCAATGCCGTGCGGGACACGCTGCTGGCCGTGCGGGGCGTGGAGGCCGTGCACAGCCTGCACATCTGGGCTCTGACCGCAGCACAGCCGCTGCTGTCTGTGCACATCGCCATCAGTGAGTGCCATGGGGGGGACAGGGCTGCCAGGGCCACCAGTGAGTGCGACAATGGGCAGGGAGGGTCGGGGTTCCCCGCACCCCCATATCCCCGCCTTTCCCCCCTGCAGACGCGGCCGCCAGCGCGCAGGAGGTGCTGGAGGAGGCGAGCTCCCGGCTGCAGGGCGCCTTCCGCTTCCACAGCACCACCATCCAGGTGGAGAGCTACTCCGAGGAGATGCGGGACTGCCGGGAGTGCCAGCCCCCCCGCGACTGAGTGCCGCCCCCGGGACTTCCCATGTGCGGCAAATAAAGCGGAGCGCACGGGGCTGTGCGGGGGGATGCTGGCTCTGGCTTTATCTCCGCTATCTGCAGGAGCCAAGGACACACCCAGGGCTGCGGCAGCCCGACGGTGCCTGTTGGAGGCCGCATAATATTCCGTATTTCCGTCCGGCTGGGAGGAAAGCCAGCTGAAACACCCTTTCTCCCTTTTCTGGGGAGTGCTGCGAGGCGATGGGGGGTGCTGGGCTGCCCAGGGACTGCGGGGGACGCAGCTGGAGCCAGGCAGGGAGGTCACACACGGCTCTTATCGCTCCTCTGTTTGCCCTCGGGGAGGTGAAGGACTCTCCCTCCCCGCAGGGCTGGGGGTGCTGCCCGGGTTATTCCCAGGGTGCCGATGGCAGAAGTGTTGCAGCACCCGAAACCTGGTGCCCCCCAAATTCCACAGCCTCTCCTCCATTCCACCATCCGGATCCTGCCTCTCGCCCCTCCTTTATTGCACTGGTAAAAGCCAATAACGAGTAAAACCCCGTCAGCAGCAGCGATCCTGCCCCCGGAGGGCTCCGCGCACCGGGAGCGGCGCCCCCGGAGCCCGGCCCGACCCCGGCCGCCCTCACGGCTTCTCCAGGCTCGGGTACTTCTTGCGCAGCACCGAGACCTGGTCCTTGAAGAGGACGGGGTCGAGGCGCAGCCGGGAGGACACCAGGGGCATGTAGCCAAACCAGTTCGCCAGCTGGTCCAGGCAGTCCTGGCGCTGGGAGAGGCGCCGGCCGCCGGCCGTGGTGCCCCCCGGCCCGGCAGGAGCGGGGTGCGGGCCCGAGGGGGTCCCCGCAGCCCCCTCGCCGCACTCCGCCTGCCGGGCCACCCCCTCCTTGTGCTGCTTGCGCTGCGTCACCTTGATGGGCGGCAGCTTGGTGACAGCGGCCACCAGCACGTTCATCAGGATGTCCTCGCAGGCCGCCAGCCCGTCCACCAGCTCCCGCAGCCCCGCGGGCAGGTACTCGGTGAAGAGGCTGTGGTAGTACCTGGAGGGGGAGAACGGGTGAGGGGCAGGGGTGGCTGAGCCCCCGGCCCGGCCCCCGCAGCCCCTCCGGGCCCGGTACCGGTGGTAGAAGGCGGCGGCGGTGAGCACCATGGAGAGCTCGTTGGTCCATTTGGAGGTGTAGCCCCAGCGGCCCCGCTCGGCGTCCCAGAAGTGGCTCTGCGTGGGGAAGCCCACGATGCGCTCGGGGAAGCTGAGCCACACCGAGAAGGCAAAATCCACCTGGCACGGGAGGGGCGCGGGAGGGGCGCGGTGTCACCCACGGCGGGGACTGCGGCAGGGCACCACGCTGCCCCTGGAGGACAAGGGGACCTGGGGACAGCCACAGGGAGCCGGGGCCGCGGCCTCACCTCGCTGGTGGAGAGGGTGGTGTCCTCGTCCAGGCTCAGCACCGCGTCCGTCTGGATGGCCCCGAACGGGAAGAAGCGGTCGCTGAGCTGTGGGGGGAGGAAGGACAGGATGGTGCCCTGGGGTGGCTGTCCCAGCCCCCTGCCCGTGTCCCAAATCCCTGCCCGTGTCCCTGGTGCCCTCACCTTCCTCCTGCCCTGGATGATGGTCAGGGGCACGCTGCTCTGGGGCCATTTCCCGCTCGGGGGCGGTGGCTTCTCGCAGCTCCACAGGATCACGATCTGCAAGGGGCAGGACAGGCGCGGCCGGAGGGGTTGGGTGGGTTCTCTTTGGATCATCCCAAAACGATCTCGTGGCAGTTTGGACCAGGATAAACCCCCAGGTGGTCCAAAGGGCTTGGGAGACGGCTCTGCCCACCCAAAGGTGACACCACCAGCCACCCCCTCCACCCTAAAGCCACCCAAAGGTGACACCACCAGCCACCCCCTCCACCCCTAGACCCACCATCCCCTCTCCTGGTCCCCGCAGGACCCAGCCCCACCATCCCCCGGATCCCTGGGACTCTGCTCCTCCCACCTGGGCGCAGTACTGGGATCCAGACACGGCTTGGATGAGCCTGAGGATGGGCTGGGACAGCGAGCCTGCCTGCGAGACCGCCCGGATGAACGCCGTGAACTTCCTGGAGGGGCTGTAGCCTGAAAAAGGGGTGGGAAAGGGACGGGAGAGCTGCTGGGCACGGCCCGAGTTTGCGGGGCTCAGGCGGGGCAGGCAGGGCCCTACCGTGGTGCAGGTAGTAGAAGGGAAAATCCCCGAGGTGGGTGGAGAATTCGGGCAGCACCAGGAGCCCCCCGGGCAGCGCGTTCCAGAGCAGGCGGGAGCGGGAGCGGTGCGGATTCAGGCGGTCCTTGATGATCTGCCAGAGGCGCCGGTGATGCCCCCAGCGCCCCGGCCGTGACCGGGCAGGGGGCTCGGGGTGGGGGGCTCACCTCCAGCGTGGTGTGCACGATCTTGTCCACGGAGGAGAAGTAGGCATCCCACAGGAACTGGGTCTGCTGCTGGAAGGCCAGCACGCGCTCGGGGTGGATGCAGCGCACGGCAGAGGGGATCTGTGCCGGGGGGACAGAGGGGTCCTCACCTCAGCCTCCCCCCTCGGGGCTGGGCTGCTCACCTCTGCCCCCCTCACCACCCCAAGCATGCCAGGGGACAGCCCCTGCTGTGGCTGGTGCCACCCTCTCCTGTGGGGCTGCATCTCCTCTCCCTGGAGCAGGATCGGGACCAGGATTCCCAAGGGTTTGTGCCCGGGAAGATCCTTCCCATCTTCCCCCTGAGATGAACAGAGCCCTGGGACTGCACTGGGCTGGGACTCCCATTCCAGGCTGGCTCAGACCCTCCTGCACTGCCCACAGGGACTGCACTGGGCTGGGACCCCCATTCCAGGCTGGCTCAGACCCTCCTGCACTGCCCACAGGGACTGCACTGGGCTGGGACCCCCATTCCAGGCTGGCTCAGACCTTCCTGCATTGCCCACAGGAGCCCTGCCAGGCCCAGCTTCCTGGGACTCATCCCCAGACTTGTCTGGGGGCTCCACCCCACTGGGATTGGGGTCTGGTGCTGGGTGGGGCAGGATCTGGACCCGGTACCTGCAGCAGGAGCCTCTCGCTGCCCACGACAGCAGCCTTGCCCCAGTCGATGGCCTCGGCAAAGGGCAGCTCCCAGCCATCACTCAGCAGCACCGGGATGCAGGCAGCCTGTGGAGGGACCCCGCAGGCTGGGACAGAGCCCCCAGACCCCGGTGAGGGGGTCCCCTGTCCCCCTGCCCACCCTGTACCTGCAGAGCCTCGAGGAAGCGGAAGGAGCCCAGGCGCCTGCCCCGGGGCACGATGCAGAAGGTGGAGTTGTGCAGCAGCTCCTGGTAGTCAAACCTGGTGGGGGAGATGGGCAGGGGTCAGGCGTGGCCCCCTCCGCTCCTATGAGCACCCAGGAGGTGCTGCTGGCCCCTGCCAGGTGTGGAGCCAAGCCAGGGCAGGGTTAGGAGCGGTTTGGGCTGATTTGGGCTCTGAACGTCCCTGGTTTTGTGGGAGCAGAGTTCTCCTGGGCGCTGAAGGGATGGGCCTGGGCATCCCTTAAAGATGGGGGGTCAGGAAGGGACCCCAGCGCCCTTTGAAAGCACGAGGCAGCTCCTCCCACCCTCCAGCAGTGACACCTCACACAAAGCCACCACCCGGGCCCCCGAGCCCGAAACTGCAGCAACTCCTGAGCCGTGCCCAGACTCGCTGGGCAGGACCAGCCCTGCCTGCCCTGGCAGCGTTCGGGGGGGGCAGGGGGTGCCGGCAGCGCGGCCCCCCCGGCCGGGCTCGCCCCTGGGGCTCTCAAAGCCCCTTCTGTGCCGCGCTGGGGAGAGGCTCGGCCGCTGCCGGGTCCCTGCGGCCGCGCCGGAAAATCCAATATTGACTTTAGGTCGGGACAGACCCCGTCTGTTCCTGCCCGCGGGGAGGGGCAGCCGCTCCTGCATGGGCAGGGGGGGACCCGCATGGGCCAACCGGGGCGGTGGGAGGCCAAAAAGAGCCCTTGCCATGCGTTGGTCCCAGGAGGAAGGGTGTCCCTGCCGTGCCGGTGCCAGGCTGGGAGCTGAGGCTGTGTCACCTCCGTGGGTGCTGGCGCACTCGGGCACGTCCCAGCGCTCCGGGATGTGGGAAATCAGCCCCAATGCCAAGGCACAGAGTTTCACAATAAATCCCGCCTCCGGATGAACCTCCCCAGTGTCTCCAAAGGTTGCCAAAATCCTTGACCCGTTAAGGCTCAAACTCCCGGCCGGGCAGCCGGAGGGGTGACAGCGGCTCGAACAGCGCCCAGACCCCCACGGAACCGCAGCAGCGACAGCCACATCCGCGGGGCCAGAGCCGGCTGCCGCCTCTCCTGGGTGCCCCAAACGCTGCCGTGACCCCCGGCAGCCCCGGGGCTGGGTGGGCAGCGGGACCCGGCCCGGGGGCGCTGCCCTGGCCGGCAGCCGGTGCGGTGGGGCGGCTGGCGCCGGCCGGGCTGCGGGGCCGAGCGCTCCCGATGGAAACATTCGCTCCTGACGCGCTGCGGTTTCCGGGCAATCGCCGTCAGGGCTTCCTTGTTTTGTCAGGAGCCGGGACGGGCGCCCGCCGCGCTCCCTCCGCCCGGCCCCTCGGTGCTCCGGCCGGGCACGGTGCCACCGGCACCGGCGGCTCCGCAGGGCCGCTCCCGGCCGCGCTGAGCGCTCCGAGCGCCACAACCGCGCCACAACCGCCCTTCATCCCAGAACAGGACCGGATTGTTCGGGGCGGCCCCTCGGGCATGAGGAGGATGATGGAACAGCCAGCAGTGCCTTCCTCTGCTCCCCGAGCGGCCTCCAGCACCGGACGCACCGGGTGAACGGGGCCGCCGGGTCTCACTTTGTCCCCTGGCCGAGTGTGGGAGCGCCTCCCCGGGCAGGAGGGCCGGGTCCCCCCGCAGAGCCGGCCCCGGTGGCGGTGCCCGTGGTTTGTGCCCGGTGTCCCACAGGGAGGAGCAGGACGGAGGAGGCTCAGGGTCACACAGGAGCCGCTGCCCGTGCCACGTGTTCCCCGTCGATCCCTGGCCAAAGCCGTGCTGGGAGAGGTGTAAATCTCCCTGTGTTTGCAAACAGCATTAGGGGATTACCTGGGTGGGCGGATGGGGGGGAATTCTCATCCCGCTGCCCCTTGGCACAGCGTGGGCTGGCCCTGGGCCCCCTGTCCTGCCAGCCCCACTGTCCTGAGATGCCCCATCCCAAGGAGACTTTGCTGCCAGTGCTGACCCTGCTGGGCTGGTGGCACCCTCCAGACAGGGCCATGTGGTGCCTGACCCATCCCAAAGCCCCGGCTAATCCCAGTGCCAGCACCCCAGCTCCACTTTTACCTCCCAGCACCTCCTAAGACGCTTTGAGGATGATGCCCAACGTGGCCTCTCCCCATCTGCTCTCCAGCCCGGTGCCTGGGGAATGTCCCCAGGCAGTGGGATGGGCACCTGCCCATTGTCTGCCGGATGGTCTCTGTGTTTACCAGCCCTGGATTCGGCAGCTGGTGATGGGTCCCGAGGAGTTGGATGGGGGTGAGGAGCTGGCGTGTGTCCCTGCAGAATGGAGCCCCCAAACTCACAGAACTTTGTAGCCCCAATTTTTCCACCACTGTGTCCATCCCACGCTGCTGCCACCGTGCCCATTTGGGATGGGGGACGCAGGGGGACCCCCAGCCACCACCACCAATTAAACTCGGGGCTGCCCACACTGGGACGCCCACAAACCCACCAGTTTTGTGGGATTTCCAGTGGAGCCAGTGAGGGGGGGATGTTTCGGGCTCATCTCCAAGAGAAACGTTTATGTTGGGGGAGAGCGGGAGGGGGGAGAAGAAAAGCGTCATTCATCAGCGTTGGGCAAAAGGGAAATCGTATTAGAGGCGGTGGCAGCGATGGCAGATAAGAGCTGCTCTGGCCAGATTACTCCAACTTTAATAGAGAGCAGGAAAGCCCTGAGCAGTCAGCGCCTCGCTCCCCACCGTGCAGTGAACCCTCATCCCCCTCAGAGAACCCAAAACTTCCCTCTCACCACAGACACTCACGGCTGTACCCCACAGAGGCATTTGGGGGGACATTTGTGGGGTGTCCCATCGCCCCAGACCCCCCTTTCCCCCCATCCCTGACTCACCTCTCGTAGTCCACGTTGTCCTTGTCACAGCGCGTGTCCTTGTGCTTCTCCCAGTCCTTGCCGTGCTTGCAGGTGGTCAGGGAGATGATGTCCTTCCCGTTGTGGATGTGGTGCAGCGCGTTCCGCGTGCTGGAGCCGATGCCCGTCAGGTACCGCTTCCCCTTGAACACCAGCAGGAATTTCTTCTTGGGGGGCACCGAGCCCCTCCGCAGCCTCCCCCCGTGGCCGCCGCGCTGGGGGTGCTCCCGGGGGAACAGCGGGATGGAGACGTCGAAGCCGGGCCGGAAGCTGCGGCTGTCGGAGCTGGCTCTGGCCAGGATGGCGTGCCCGGGGTCGAAGCCCAGCTCGCCGCCGTAGCTGGGCCAGGTGCCCGAGTAGAGGTTGAAGATGAGGTGGTTGCGGCCGCCGTTCCAGAGCGGGGAGCTGTGGATTTTCTCCTCCACGTCGCGGACGTAGTGGCCCGAGAGGCGGTCGCGGTCCAGCGTGTCGATGCCGAGGATGAAGAGGCAGGCTTCCTCGGGCCGGGCCGTGTGGTACCGCGAGCGCTCGATGGAGCTGAGGATTTTGCTGTAGGTCTCTGAGATGGGCTGGCCCCGCTCCTGGGGGTAGGTGAACACTTTGAAGCCGTTCCTCTCGCACCTGGAGAGGTCGAAGCAGGTTTCCATCCGGCACCTGCTGCTCCTGTAGATGCTCAGCCACGCCGCCCGCCGCTCCCGGGGGGACAGCAGGGGAGGGTCCCCATCCCTCTGCAGCTCCTCGGGCTCTGCAAAGCTTTTGAGGAGGGACTGATCCGTCCAGCGGGGCCAGCTCCTCCGGGCTTCTGCTTTCCTCGCAGAAAAGAAAGCGAAACGGCGCAGCTGGTCCCCTCCGAAGAAGAAAAGCAGGAGCCAAGAGGCCAGGAAAGTCAGGAAAATGTATTTCTTCCTGGTCTGCATAGGTTCACACGCAGCCCCAGCTCCTCATCGGGCACAGGTGGGGGCCAGAGTCCGGTCAGGACGATGTTCCCAGCCCCGAGTGGGTGGTGGGACAGCTCCTGGCCCCAGGCACTGTCCTATGTCCTTGCAGTCCGTGACAGTCCCCACTTTGTGCCCAGGGCTGCGCTGGTTTCTCGGGACCGTCCCGGAGTTTGGCTGCAAAGCAGAGCCCGGTCCCAGCCGCTCACTTCTCCGGGCCCCCGAGCCGCCACAATGACATTTCCATGGCTTGACCCAGCTTCAAATCCCTGAGGAAAGGGAGAGGTCGCGTCGTCACCGTCCTGCCGCCGCCAGCCGTGTCACCACAAGTGGCTCCACACATCCCTGCGGCGGGGCTCCCTCCGCGCTCCCTGGGGAACGAAAGCCCGGCACAAACCCTCCCTGCCCTGCTCCGTTACCTTCGGGGGGTCGCGGCCCCGGGCGGGTGTCGGGCCGTGTCCCGGAGCCCCGATCGCCGCCTGCCCGCGGCTCCGGGCTGCATCCCCGGCCGGGCAAGGCGGCGGAGCGGCCGCCGAGGCTCCCGGTGCGCGGCCGGGCGGAGGAGCCGCTCCGGGAGGCTCCGCGCAGCCCCGCTCCGGGTGTGCGTCCCCCTGGTCACCTTGTCCGTCTGTCCCTGCGCTGGGCTCTCTGTTCCCGCGTCCCCCCGGTGCCTGTCCGAGATCCCGGCTGCTCCCCGCTGTCCTCCTGTCCCTTCCCGGGACTGCCTGTCCCCTGTCCGTCTGTCTGTCTGTCCCCTCCGGGGCTAACTGTCCCGCTGTCCCCTGCACCCCTCAGAGCTGGCTGTCCCCTGTCCGTCTGTCCCCTCGGGACCGTCTGTCCCTTGTCCCCTCCCAGATCTGGCTGTCCCTCGTCCGTCCGTGTGTCTGTCCCGCCCAGGGCTGGCTGTCCCCTGTTCCCGCCGGGAGCTGGCAGTGCGGTGTCGGTCGGTCAGTCCCCGCGGGGCTGGCTGTCCCCGTGTCCGTGTCGCCGTCCCCGTGTCCGTGTCTCTGTCCCCCCTGTCCGGCCGGTCCCGGTGGTCCCGCGTCCCCCCCGCGCTCCACGTGCCCCCCCCGCCCGCATCTGTTACACGGAGCCCTGGCCCCGCCCCCTCCCCGTCTCGTCCCGCCCCTCGGTCTCCCATTGGCTGTCCTCTCACAGGAGGGGGCGTGTCCATTGGCCGCGCCCACGTGGAACTGGGGGTCCCGGGGGGGCCGGGGCTGAGGGGGGGCCGACCCCTGTCCCACTGTCCCCGTGTCCCCCTGTCCTTCTGTGTCCCCGTGTCCTCCTGTCCCCGTGTCCTCCGTCCTCCATGTCTCCCTGTCCCCGTGTCCCCCTGTCCCTCTGTGTCCCCGTGTCCTCCTGTCCCCGTGTCCCCGTGTCCCTCTGTGTTCCCGTGTCCCCCTGTGTCCCCCTGTGTCCCCCTGTGTCCCTGTCCCTGTGTCCCCCTGTCCCTGTGTCCCCGTGTCCCCGTGTGTCCCAGGGTGGCTTTGCCGGGGTAATTTGGGGGTGCTGGGGGTGCTGTCCCCATTCCCCGAGCCGGGCGTGGGCCGGGCCCGGCAGCCCGGACAGGTCGGGGCTCGTCTGTCGCACCCCATCCCGGCACCCGCCCTGCCCCGCCGGCCGGGCAAGCCGGGACCGGAGCGCTGGATGGCGGCCACGGGCGGGACAGCCCGGCCAGCCCCCGCTGCGCCTGCCCCGCCGGCCGAGGGCACGGGCAGCGCTGCCGCTGCTGCCCCGGCCCCGGGGGACACCGGCGGTGGCGATCCCAGGGCTCTGC